>NC_134920.1:0-303030 GCF_051014615.1 Bombus vancouverensis nearcticus
TGGAGATATCCACTGAAATATTTTAACACGCAAGAGATTTCATGTTAAGACAATACACGCAAAGTAAATACACACGAATATAATAGTATATCCCTTTCGATGTCATTCGATTTTTGTATCATTCATTTTTTCCCCGATATATTTGAGCGATTCGAGATAAACAGGATACACTTCTAAACAATTTCTCTCAAAAGTGGCAGGAATTAATATTTTTTTATTCTGAAAACAAATAACTCTGGAAATATTGAAAATGTAAAAGAATAGGAAGCTTAAAATCCGTTCACTTGTCGATGCAATGAGCAGAACTATACATATTTGCGATAATAAGAAGATAAAGTATCTCTAATGATACTTTTAATACATCAAAAGGCAAATACTATAAAAAGATTCGACGCGCTCTTTGAATACAGCTACTATCAAGATGTATAAACATTAGAACACATAATTAGCCTAGATCGTGTCGAAGTAGTAAGTACGTATGTACTTTTGACGAATTTTTAAATTCAAAATTCTTTTGAAATCACGTTTAAAATACAGTTATTCTTAGAATATGATTTAAAATATAATCTTCTTTTTACTTTTTGCGTAATTTATTACGCAAATCATTACTAAAGAAAGTTACTTTCCAGTTGTGTTACAAAGTAATCCACTTTGTATACAGGTATGTAATAAATTGCCAGAAACTTTGATGAGAACGAACTTTTTATTAAAAAAAGTGACATCTTTCATGTATGATTTCCTCTTCAATCTAATATTTGCTTGGTAGTAGTATATCAAATATTTTTGAGCTAAAAGTAAGTAATAAATATTCGGTAGGTTTATATGCGGAATGCATAAATAATTGTTATGAGTATTGAAAGTATTACATTTTTCTGTCTAAATCGTTTCGGTTCAATTTGGAAAATCTTATTCTGCGTGTGCAATTAATACCAGCAGCATGTCAACTCTAAAGTTTCATATCACGAAAAGAGTTTATGCAAAAGACGAATAAGAGTTAAGTTTGACATCGAGTAAAGAAAACCCAATTTGAAATTGATCTAACAGTGTTTTTCTAAATTATTTCTAGGTATTGTTCAATTTGTTCTTTTCTCAATATTGTTGGATTTAATTAACGCAGCGTCATATTTACGCTAATATCTGCTTGTTAAGCATAATTTTAATATATAATAACATGATCTATAACTCTTTACAATTTATATTTTATCATGGCATATGTTTTAGAATATTCTCCGGCTTCTTGTAATTTTTATTCATACCTATTCCACGTGTATCATGTTCTCATTATTAACTTGAAACGTTTTACACGCACAGGTGTACGCGAGTACTATCAATTACACGTACATACAGAACTTCCTCAAGCTAATATTATCAACTCTAGAGCTATTAATAAATGTTCATAAAGGGGATACTTCTTCACGACATGTAGTTTAATAGTTTATTAACACATTGACTGCCACGCGTGTTTTCAAAAAAATCTGCGTCAGGCCACGCGTACAGCAGTACCAAGCGTTCTCTGCTAGGTGCTCCTATCGATATTTTAGTAATGCGAATCGCTCAAGTGGTGGTCTCAAGAATGATCTTTCGTTTCGCTTGTTCGCTACATTAAAACCGCTAGCTGTTGTCGAATATAACGAAGGAAAGTGTGGTATAGATTATTCCGATCAAATGGTTTCTTATGCCACCACAATTAGAAAAGGAATCAAATGGTACAGAAAACGTGGCATTCAATTCCTTCTGGGAATTTCTGTTGTAAACGCTTTGACGGTTCACAAAATTGCAACAAGGAAAAATATAAATATTGGAATATTTAGACAATTACTAGTTGCAAAATTATTAGGGTTGTCTAAAAATACGAAGAATCCTTGTCTTCGACAGAGTCAGCACAATATCGCCGTTCGGAAAAATGATTCCGGAAGAAGCATTAGACGCGCGTGCAAACTATGTTATGCAAGTAAAAGACGTCGAATGGACCGAACAAAGGCACAAAAGAATTTGAAGAAAACAACAACTTCTTGTCCAAATTGTCCCGACCAACCTCAGCTATGTATAGAATGTTTTTCTTTATTTTATTTTTATTTTATATTTTTTATTTTATAACAATTTTTATTTACAACGTATTACAACGTATTTTTATTTTATAACAATTCAACAGTTTTATTATTATGAAATATCTTTTCAAATACCTACGACGATCCTTAGCAAGTAGTCAAATAAGCGACACCCGAATATGGGTTACGCGGCCTGACCAGAAACTTTGCTGACACCCGAATGCGGGTGTCGTGGTAGTCAACGTGTTAATAAATGTTCTTCAGTAAATTATTAATTTGAATTAAAATACTGGTGGAACTAATATACCTAATTTTGTTTTTATCATGTATTGTTTATGTAGATAGCTTGCTGAAAAAATTGTGCAGGAACGAATCGCGTAACAAAGTACAGTGCATTCGAGATGTAACATTTCAGTGCAAATAATAAATTATTTTCAAACAAATAATCAAAATTTTTATTTAAATCTTCTCGAGATTTTTACGTATTACAAGACAATTGTTATTTTATAAATTCAGAAACATAGTTATATCCACTGTATATACTACGTACATATATGTATAAAATATATGATTTTTTAGGAATATCTCTCTACTTTAAACTGTTACTAGCAAAAATACTTTGCAAGTAGCATTCTTATATGTTGGATTACAAGCTATTTCAATTAGCCTTGTAGTGAATATACTGTACAATATTTGTAATTTTAGCGAATGTCGTGATATTGTTCTGTAGGAGTACCAAAACATAGTTATCTTCTATTAGCAAATAAAATTCTATTTTTGATGAAATTTAGTAAAAAATATTAAAGTATCCGAGGAACAATTTCTTTTGCCTGCAAAAGTCACTTTGAGCAGGTGAAATCGAATCCTCAAGATTTTGATTAACTTGTGATGATCCGAGATACAGTAAAACTTTGCATCGCTCTATTGAAAAATATTCGTGCGCTAGGAATAAATCTCGAGTAAATAATGAGTTTGCTATTTTAAAGATAAAACGTGTAACAGGCATTACATGTAAGAAATACAATGCGGGCAAAATAACAGCTCACTTAACACTTCTGTTAATTTCTAAATACATAGGATTTTTCACCAGATATTAGCGCTTTTATTGGAACAAACAAATGAAAATGAACAATTCCGTGTAACATATTTCGGAGCCATATTGATCTGATATGTCAAACATATACATTGATATTTCGAAAATTAAAAATTATTTTCTAGAGTTGACATGTTGTTTTTCAGGTAAGTAAAATGTTTTTTAATGTATACTATATCTAATTTATTAAGTGTAATTACTAGTTATTTGCCCCACTTTTATAATTTCCTTTGTATATTATATACATTATAATCTAAAACGTATTTGTTCAACGTATTTGTCGTCCAATACCGATGATTTAGTCATAGACCGAATTTCTTTTACCTGTAAGTTCAATATTTTGGCAACTGAGACTAAATTAGAAGGTGTCCGTTTAATTTTTCTTCTACCTTTTCCCATAGAAAAATGTTTGAAAGTCCAAAACAGAAAAGAGAGAAATGGTCAGAGGAGAACATGAATGGGGCTTCGAAGCTACTCTTCAAAAATAAAATGGCCCAAAGACAGGTCACTGAAGCTTTCAATGTTTCAAAAACGACGAATGTGAAGTCTGGGCACACGTCGAATGCGCAGATCAAGAAAATATTAAGTATTTTCCATACGATATACATAATAATCAAATTTGAATAAGAATATGTATACTGACATCTAGAGGACTTTTTAAAACATTATTAACCATTTAGAGCAAAAGATCAAATAATTAAATAATTGATCGGTACTGGACGACAATTTTTCGTTTCCTACAAATTCCGACATTACTATTCTTGCACATTGTTAATTCGTCAATTCGTATTATTGAATTTCATAAAATTAATTTTCCTACTTTTATCAAGTTCCATTTGTGCTATAAAGTCACTTTGTAAATTCTCACTTTTATCAACTCTAGCACAAGGTACCGTGCGACTCTCCCCTGCATCTTAATTTGTATGTGATTCGAAATCCAAATTATTCGATATTTTTCATACCAAACTACGATAAAGATTCTTAACAACTTCTGCAAGATTACCTATACTAGCATTTATGACGTTCCTGTCTCACAAGATCAATAACCAAGCCTTTTCCTCGATTCTTTTTCTCTGATGAAACGTTAAATAGTTTTCTTCCTTCTTTCTGTCCGGATGAATTTTATCTTTTTCGTAGGTCATTGATATCTGGTCGCTTTTTTAAATTACTTTTTCCGTAGTTTTCATGTCACAATAAAGAGATTAAAAAATGCTGGATCAAAATTCTTAATGCTTTTCTCACCCACTCCGTACTGTTATCTTTCTGTTCATGTTCAAAATAGCGAATAGAGGTACATATAGAGGCGAATACTTCTGTGTTTAGTCTATTGACACCCCCTCCCTCTCGCCCCTTGATGAGGTTGACTCGTGTTAGATTACAATATCAGTTTGCCTAACAATCAGAACTACATGGAATTTTGGGGATATACAGGCTGAGTCTTCAACAGCAAACCACCTGAATAATTCTTTCAATTTTTTGAGACGCAGGGAAATGTTTGAAACAAAAGTTGTTTGGTTTCGAGGAGGCTATTACGCGATGGAAAAAGTTTTTCTCAGATGGACGCGTTTACGAGTTTTAAAGAACACTTTAATAGGCTTCGTTTTTTCTTTTAAGTGTAGCCGTGTAGTTTTGAATACCTATTTGTCCCATTGTTGCTCTTTTGAAGACGGATTTAAATATCGCGGTCATTTAAGGTCACTCAAGGTCATAAAACGTAGTAAAATAGTCCAATCGAACGTAATGTTTCAATATTCCGAAACAAAGGAAAATGGATTTACCATTTTCAAGATAAGCGGCCCGTTTATAAAACACCATTAAACTAGGAGACGCAATCAATTGGAGAAAAGATAAATTTTCTGTGACTACTTATCGTACTCGAATTCGACTCTACATCTTCGTTACTTTGTCGAAATTGCTATGTATAATAATTATTAATTATGAATAACGAAAGAAATCCTTAACCGAAAAATACTTCGTTATTCAGTATTCGTTGTTTAATATAATTATAAAACACCAATCAATAATAACACAGGTACTTCACAGTGAGATATTTGAATTATTCATCTAATATAAAGAATAAGAATTTTGGAACAAAAAATTAAACGGTTAGTACAAACATTCGATAATTGCACGAAAAAGTCCTCTACGTAGTTACACAGCCGTCGTGTCCACTTTGAGAAGGACAGATTTCCCTGAGGTATCGCGGAAATTTGGCGGTCCATTGCGATCGAGCAGTGTAACATGATCCAATATTATCAGTTATCGTTGAGACAATGTATCCGAGTAATCATTCAAAACTGAAAATTGCCTTATTTTAGGCTTTTTAAAATTAAATTTCCACTAACGCATTTGTAGGATTTCCCCGACTAAAATAAGATCAAACATGATATAATATGAATAATATTTAATTATCAATTATTAAGTAAGCAAATATGTTCCAAATTTTATCGTGTTTGGTGTCATTTTAACCAGTAAAACGCGAGAAACATATTAGCAAAAATTTCATTGATCAAAAATCGCAAATAAGAATCTTTCAACTTATCGCCAGTCTTTAACGAGGCTCTCTTTCTCTTTCATTCGCGTTGTCAATTTTGAGGAATAGAGTCGTTCCTACGTCTCCATAATTGTAACGTTTCAGTCCCGATTTTTGTGCAATTATCGAATGTAATTATTAAAATTGTATACACGACATATTACAAACATTGAATCGAATCTTCTTCTGCAAAACGTTATCGAACACGAAAAAACGAACACGAATAATCGAATCGAAAATTACTAAACGATCGGCTGTTGGATAAGTGTTTACTAAGAATCTGACTAAGTACACTCTCTTAAATGCAAATGACTCATTGAACTTTTTTGATATTAACTTTTTAATGAACGGCAATCCTCGAATAAAATCTTACTCAAACTGATAACATTAACAAAATATTTAAAAAATGTCAAAATCGGCGGTATCTCCTTTTTTTGTAAATATTTACCGGCTATTGAATCCATTGATTCTCGATTGCCTTATCTGTTTGCTTGTGTATATCTTTTATATATACATAGATGGATACACAAATAAGTTTCGTCTATGGCGAGATCAATTTAGCCACCTGAGTAACCAGCTATCTTTCGAATCAACAGATACAATACCGATACAATGATACGACATGCGATGTACATACTCGAAACGTTACAGATTGAATCAATGAATTAATGAATTAATGAAGAGTAACTGCTAATCATTGGTAGGATACACGCTTGTTAAAGATCGAAGATGTCCGTGAATTAATTAGCTTTGAAATTAAAAGGTTAGGTACGTGGGAGATTTTGCGTTTGAGGAAAATTATTCGAAGATAGCAATATGGTTGATGATACGGAAGTGTAGGGGTAATAGGGTGAATGCAACGAGCAATGTATAATAAACAACTGATAATTGGTAATAATGTATAAATAATTCGTAACGATTAAGAATAGAAGCAGATAGTAATATTTAATTAGAACCCATGTTTTTTGTTTCAACTTCCAATTTATGTTCCTTTGATAGCAAAAACTAAAATAGAATTGATTGTAATAAATTTTGAATATAGGAGATTGAAAATTGAAATGGTTTATCAATTGGGCTGATTTCAAACTAATCTCGTAAAAAAGTTGTAAAGAGGAGAAATATAGCTTTAAGAAATACGCAATTAGTCGAGTGTTTACGGTACGTGCCAATAACAAGACAAGCTTTTGACTTTTGGAGAAGTCGACTGTAACAAAAATATATTATATTATATTATATTATATATTATATTATATATTATAGCTATAATTTTAGCAGATACTGTTTATCTATTTCGTTTTGCGTGTATTAACGTTCTCATGGTGTATCGTATAGTAATTAATGCATCAGATTATATACATATCGGTGTTTGTAGGTAACACGTTATACAGAGTGGAGAAGCAGCATCAAATTGTCACGATTGCGAAATAAAATGAGTGAACGGCTGGTGAACGAGCAAAATACTCGTACAATAACAAGTGAATGTAAAGGGAGCTCTAAATTCCAAGAAATTCCATTTTATCAGCCGAACAAAATGTATAATCTGATAACGTTTTGAGGATAGTAAGTTAGGCAGGCGAAAAAAATAGGTGTTAACGATCAAGTATAACAGATACAGTAGTAAATATTCAACAATTTTTCAACCGTAATGTATTTATACACAAATCTGCGTACTTTGTATCAAAGTTTCTGTTGAAAATGACAACGTGAGTTCGTGCTCGCCATCCATATGCAGATGCGTTAGTGATAAGAAATAGTAACTAGAGGATGATGCTAGTTACAATCGATAGATTTAATCGATAGGCTTAAGATGCTTTTTTGTTTTTATCCCTAGTTTTTGTAAGCGTGTGCAATAAAGGCTTTTTTTGGCTCAGAACGGTGTAATAGATTTATCCATTCAATAAAATAATAACTACTCTGATCTTACCTCTGAGTATAGAAATAACAACAGTTTCGATACATATATTTTTATGTACAGCATGTATAAAAAGTGTCAGGGCGTATAAGTGTCCACTAGCGTGATTTCGGAGGATCGGAGCCTCTGGATCGATTGATTCATGCAAAATTTTGTAAAAATTGACGTTTGCTGGCACCGTATGCTACTTAGCACGAGGATCAAATGGAACTTTACTGGGAAAGTATATTTGGATACCATGACGTGCAAGATATTATTCTTGTATATGTAGGATTTCTATACATTTTAATCAATTTAATCCTCATTTTATCAATAAATCCAATTATTTTGCCATCTATCTCTATTACCGACTATCGAATTGTTCGTTGTTCCAAAAATGTGTTGCGCGCAATACTGGGCACTATTAAATAAATTTTCATTTAAATAATTGTTTAAATGTTAAAAGACAGAAATAAATTATTTGCAATTTCAACAAGTTTAGATATATTATTTAAAATAATGAGATTAATTGTTATTTACAAATTTTAGTTTCTATTTATTCTAAAAGAAAGCTAATAAAATCAGAATCTTTGTTTGAAAGTCTTTTTTCACGCAGTAGATAATTCTGTAATAATGTGAAATCACGCTGATTGCTCCATTCTGTTTATCACGGGCTATCCCACCTGCTAACGAAAACTTGTTGTTTTCTCGTTGATGTCACATTGCTTACTTTCTACCTGACTGCGAAATATAAACTTGTTGCGAATAATCTCGATGTAAGACCCAATGAAATTTCAACGTCATTTCTCCAGAAAACGGTTCAATTGCGACTCATAGCTTATTTTGAAAAGTTGGCAAGTTGGTCCTCGCGATGAGTAGACGTTTGTAAAACTGTATCATCCAGAGTTGTAGAATTAGGATGGTCCGGTCAAATAAGTGTATTTTTTATATACTCTGTACATATACAGGCTTTTCCAGAATAATTCCATACCGCCAGACAGGATAAGACGTCAAACAAGAAAAAAAACATTTTTCTTTTCTTCAGCTTATTTTTGCGCGTAAACTTTTTGTATTTAAAGCTAAAGTTTGAAATAGTTGTCGATACTCTGTCACACTGAATGTATTTGATTGTAAGCTAGCTCAAGCAGAAACAAAGCCTTATACAAGAAAACTTCATCCTCTTCCTTTGACTTACTTTTGCATACAGAAAAATCTGCAGTCTAAGTGTGCTATCCTGAGGTTCCTTGATTATACATATCTTTTCTAAATTTTTCGTTTCTGTTAACAAAACTTCCATAAATGATAAAGTGCAGATATTCCTAAAGGAAAAAAATGTAAAGAAACTAAAATTAACGCCCAAACACCCAAAATTTCAACATTAACCCGCCATATATATATTGTTAAATATGTAAATTCGCACGTTCGTGGGGAGACGCGATCTCGAGGAAGTGCGCCAACGGGAATCGTAAATTCCCGTTACGATTGACTAATCGACGCCACGAATCGTTCAATCCCTTATTTCTTTTGGGATAATGAGGGTAGTTAACATGAAGAGAACGCTGCTATTAACAGATTATTATATATGTCGGAGATGAAAGGAAAACCGGAGCCTTCCCTTTGCAATTTTGAGGAAGCCTTCTAATGCTTTAGCCTAGATTTTATCATAACTGTAATTAAGCAATTGTCATTTGTAATTGTTTGACATTTGTGAAAGCGAAAGTGGGTTCGAGGTGACAACTGGTCGCCGAACGTAGCCACGGTCACGGGATAAACGTTTTGCCTGACGAAGGTGTGGATCGGTTGTATTGTTCTCCCTAGAAATCACATAGAATTGTACTTTGGAGATGCTGATATAATGGGACACACGTTGTATTAGGAATCAATCTCCAGACAGAAACAGGTCGTCCCATATAACGTAATACGTTATAACGTCATCCCATATAACGTAATAAGTTATAACGTCATACCATATAACATAATACGTTATACCGTCATACCATATAACGTATTACGTTATAACGTTATAACGTTATAACATATAACGTAATACGTTATAAAGTTATATCATGTAAAGTAATACGTTATAACGTTATACCATATATCGTTACATATGTCACGACCGGCATACTTCAAATCCGACGGACTGACGATAGAGATAAAGCACTCGGCGACAATGTATATCGCGGAAGTGCCTAATGAACCATCAACATCCCAACGGTCCTTCCACCGAAGGTTCTAGAAGAAAGAGCACGTGGCAACGATCGCGGACGCCTAGCAAATGCATGGACGGTGGGGATGTTGAGGGATGACAAAAGAAAGTAATCGGATCCGATCGAAAGTAAAATCATAAGAGTCAGTCTTAGAAAGTCACGCCTAGAGTTCGGAAGTAGATTGTAAAGTGTATTGATGTTAGAAAAAAAATAAAGTTTTCTTTTTTTATTTTTTACCTCAAATTCCTTTTTTATTTTGTTATTTTACGTGACACATACATCGACACTCTGTGTTACCACAGATTTTATACGAAATAGTGAAATTGAAAATTGAATACTGTATTCAGAGTTAAAATATAATGCTATATGGAAATGAAATAGCACTTCAAAGACTTGATAGATTTCGTTAATAAAATAAAGCAAAATAAATCTTTAATTCACTCACTACGAATTTATGGTATTGATTAAAATCAATGAATGTAGAGTTACTTCCGATTAAGGGTACAACTGTTATAAATTAAGAGCATAATTACATTGAATTAATGGGAAAATGTTGTTATAAATTATTGGTATAACTGTTAAGAATTAATGATGTAATTGTTTTAGATTAATGGCTTAAATGTTATAAATTAATGGCTTAGAAGGTATAAATGAATAGCTTAAATGTTATAAATTAATAGTTTAAATGTATAAAATAACAGTTTAAATGTTGTACATTATTGGCTTAGATGTTGAAAATTAATAGCTTAAATGTTATAAATTAATGGCTTAAATGTTATAAATTAATAGTTTAAATGTTATAAATTAATGGCTTAAATGTATAAAATAATAGTTCAAATATTGTAAATTAATGGCTAAGATGTTGTAAATTAATAGCCTAAATGTTATAAATTAATAACTTAAATGTATAAAATAACAGTTCAAATGTTGTAAATTAATGGCTTAGATGTTGTAAATTAATAACTTAAATGTTATAAATTAATAGCACAAATGTTGTTGAGAATTGTGGATCTTTGAAGTCGAAATAATGTTATAAGAACACTAAATTTATACTGAGGATTAATTTTAAAATAGTAATATATTTATTTCATGGACGATTTCTTATATATTCATCGATACACACTTGCACGCGTCTCAGCACTTTCTTCTATACCCGACTGTTAACCGACTGAACAGTTTACATTCATCTGTTTTCGAGACGCCGCGCACACACATACATCCACACGCTGATATTCACATACAAGTATCTCTACTACACATTTAACCCAGTCCAACACAGAAAATTATACATATTTCAACAAATGTTATAAATTAATAGTTTAGACGTTATAAATTAATTGCTTATATGTTATATATTAATGGCTTAAATGTTATAAATTAATAGCTTAAATATTATAAATTAATTTCTCAAGTATTGTAAATTAATGGCTTAGACGTTATAAATTACTAGTTACAATGTTGTTATTTGATATTTTTTTTATTTACCTTATATTTAAATTCTTCTTGGATATTCACTATCCGGAATTTCAGGCACGAAAGAGCTCGCGCGCGACTTCCGCGTTCCTTATATATCTTGACAAGGTGTCGAGATGTCAATCAAACGTTAACGATCTCTTGACATAGCAAAGGACGGGTTTTCCATTATAATAAAATCAAATTGAACAATTTCTTAATTTTTATCGTAAATTGGCGCCTTCGACGATTTAATACGGTATCCATTTTTATCATTTTAATAGTTTCTACAAACTAAGACTAAATTCACACCTCCTTGATACTAGTTTTCGACTATCAATTAGTTTGAACAAAAAGGGAAAGGAGCCTAACGGCAGTCGATGACGTTACTGTGAAATATGTTATGGTATTTAAATAATCAGCCAGATAAAATTCATATTAATCATTATATTATATTATCGATATTCGTTCATTTACTCGTTCTAATTACAAAATAAAATGTTCTCCTTTCTTGAATAACACCTACATCACCGTCTGCGATATTTAAATTTCTTATTTAATGCTTATTTAAAAGTCGGGTACCTTTTTAATTCCTCTCAAGTTAAACGAGTAAATTTACTCGTTATAGTTGTAACATAAAATGGCTATTTTCTTCAATACCACTTGCATCGCTGTACGTGATACAAATATTAATTATGTATCGAATAATATGTACCAATTGGCTGTAATCGCGGTTAGGTATTTCTTCGTTTAATCTACCAAGAGATCTATTAGGCTATTAGCGAAAGACTTATTGATTCCTCAAAGATGTATCTTAACTTAAATCTTAAAGATTAACTAAATGATTATATTTGATTAGTTTTCGACAGTGTCTATCATATTCAGCCATCTTCTTTTATAATTAATACTGCTCGGATCAATTATTTTATAATAAATTGCAGATTATGCCACAGTATATTATAAGATATTTGTCTATAGCTCTTTTTTTCTAATTCATTGATTTTATTATTAGTCTCGTTGGTTTTTCCTGTGAGTATCTGCTGTACGTACATTGGAAATACATAATGGATACGTACATTATATATATATTTTAAAATATAAAAATAAAAAATTAACAATACTATTATAAATATTGCTATTATAATTAATTAATAATAATTTAATTAGATAATTAAATTAGAATAATTTATAAATATTTAACGTAATAAAATAAAATTTTTTAATAAAATTGATAAAAATTGAATTATCTTGTATATAAGTATATATTAATATATAATTATTAATTTTAAATATATTAATTTTAAAATCTTTATACATATATTTAATTTTATAAAAAAATTAAAATATAAATATAAATATTTTAACTTTAAATCGAAAAAAATGTATTATATATAATTAAATATTTATATATAAAAATTAATATAAATTATAAATATTTTATTATCTTGAGATATATAATTAAACTATTATTAATAATAGGTAATATTAATTTATAATTATTTATTTATTTATATATATATACCTCGGGTTTACATTAGAATTAGGGTTAGGGGCGTGAAACGAATCTTCGTTTGGGTTACACGTTGTCGTTATGCAATAGAGAAGACATTGACTAGTGCAAATACGATTACCATAGAACCGGACAAATAACCGTGGTAATTAGATACTCGAGAGACTAATGACAATGATCCTAGGTTCAATAACGAATCCGCGGGCAACGGGACGGTAGTCCTACGCACTCGCAAAAAATCTAAGTCGGATTCTGTGTTAATATTCGCTGACCGTAAGGAGTTAATCCTTTTTTGTCGATGAGACTGCAAGAGAGAGAGAGACTTTCCGACCCGGTGATACCCCAGAGGAAAAATATGACGGGGTGTGTCTAAGGACACGAGATCATCGGATTCGTCGGGGACATCCTACGTTCGGAAAGTAAGGGAAATTGACGTTGCTGCTAATTGGCCAATCTCCATATCGGTAGTTAGAAAAGGATGCTAGCCGCCCTTGAGGGAGGGTTGCTAGTGGGAGATGTCGTTCGTGGAAAAATAGGTCTCTCCTGTCTTCCCGTAACTGGGACAAAGACTGTGTATCTGTTGAAGGATTTTAGGTAACTAGATATTAGTGTTTATGACGGTCCTCGGGCTAGCCGATCACGTACTGTGGAGACGCGTCGACATCTGGTAAACATCCTGCCCGGAGAATAGGATCTGCGTGTGGCGAGCTATGGGGCAGAAACCGTTTGAATGTTTACTGCCATGTGCCGCTACAAATCTTTCTTTTAAGGAGAGCTATAGGATTACTTAATGCCTTTGTTAGATGGAGAGTTCGTCCCGTTGACCGTGTGACACCAATTACCTCTCAGAGAAAAGACATCGACTCCCGACTGTCGGACGCCGACGCCGCGACGCATCTTAGTCCCCATCAGAGATAAGGCCCCAACCCCGACTTTCGGACTCCTTGGAATCCACACCAAACCCCCCAACATCCCCAAGCCAGGGTGTATATAAGCCGAGACTTCACCCAACCCGGGGAGTTCTCGTTCTAGTTGCTGTTCTTGTACAACACCCCTTTCTCTGTTCAACGTTATTCTACTGTAAGTGCCAAAGTCATAATAAAGTTCGATAAAAGAGAATTAATAGTTGGGCTACGACTCAGCTTTCTTTTCTCTCGCAACCCAAGTATCCATTTTACGTGACATTTTGGCGATCCGTGCCAGGATCCATCAACTTCAAGAAAACGAAATTACGCATTTCGGATGCGATCGACTGCAGATCAGCTCACTTTGCGTGAAAACGACTTCTACGGAAAGCGGACTACGGTCATCACCAAAACTGAAACTGGTCACGAAAAGAAGAATATTCAGGTAAAGAACTGGATTCTTTTAAATATTATCGTACTCGTCGCAATAGCTTCGCTAGTACAGACTCCAACAACAGTACAATAACCACTATGAGCAAAAAATCAGAAGACACATCTTCTGTTAGCCCTATGGCTACTGGTGTGAATCCAAGTATTCGGGCCATACTAGACGCTATGCAGAAGCAGAACGAAATCAAGTTAAGAAAACTGTTAAAGGAGACTATTAAAGAAGCTACTAGTCGGAGTTATCAGGGTAGTTTAGTTTCTAATAATTTGAACAAAAGCTTGGAGAAAACAGACGTTACTGTAGGAAATGAAGAAATGGTTTTGAAAGAATTTTCAAAAGAATTGCAGTCTAATGTAGAAAATTCTTATGAAAAGAAAGTATCAATTGACACCGCTTCACAGGATTATATTTTCATTAAAACAGACTTAATGTTTGATGTCAATAGCTCGACAGAATACCAGAAAGAGTCTGTGAAACGAAGGAAAGAAGATATTGCAGTATTGTATAATGATTTGTCACCATCTTCGTCACAAGATACTCAAAATTTACAAGAATGGTTTGACAAAAAAAGTAAAAGTTTAGGAGAAGCAGAAAAAGATCATAACAAGAAGGATAATATTTCAATGAGAAATATTTTGGACGGCGATACAAATAAAGAAAACCAAATTGAAACGAAGGAATTAGAAGCAGTTAGTAAATCAACTGCTGAAAATGATACAAAATCAATAGACAACGTTGAACAAAATATATCATTAGAATCCATACAAAAAGCAAGAGATAATGCTTACAATAATGAACATTTGCTTATAGAAGAAGACCAAATGATGACAGCGAAAAATGCGTGTGACACTACAGAATCAAAAACTTCAGCAGATCTTATGTCGAGAAATTTAGATGCTAATACACAAGAGAAGTCTTTAGAGAATAAAGATGACAAGAATCCATCTCCATCTATGTTAGATAGTAGTAAACGGAGCAGTCGTTATAATGTTGCTGCAAAGCCTGCTACTTCGCCAAAATTTGAAGAAATTGTTTATAATCAAACCAGACAATCAAACACAAATAAAATTTTGCGAAGCGCTTTAAAGACGAAATTAATCGAAGACAAGTCTGAAATAATTAATAAACAAAAGGCATCGGAAAATGTAGAAAATAAATTTGCCAAAGAAGAAAAAAGAGGTGTTAAACAAAAATCAATTTCAGATAGTGAAAACGAAACAACTGATACTCGTCAACGAAGGGAAGTTCTTTTAACGAACACAGCTAGTGATAGCGATAGGTATAAATCTGTGGAAAATGATAATGCAGCAACGGGTGTAATAGCAACTGATGAAGCGAAACATAGAGGCAGACCTAGGAGATCGGATAAAGTCGAAGTTAAAAAAGATGAAGATACAAGGAAGATCCTACAAAATGAGAAGGGTGGATTAGAAGAACAAAGAAAACTCGAAGAAGATACAAAAGAAGAAACTGCAGAGACAGAAGTCAATTCAAATTGACTGTATATTAAATAATAAGTGCGATTTACTTGATACCGAAAGAGCTATTGAAATTAATGATACGGTTCAAGATATTAAATTTACTGAAGGTAGAAGCCGCACTCAAAATGATATGGAAGATGTAGTAGAAGATTCACAAGAATTATCTAATAAAACTAAGTTATCAGAAATAAGGATTGCACTTAACAAAATTGAATATACAAAAACTATTTTACGGAATAAAAAGAATTCATTAGAGAGAGAAAGAGGAGTAAGGAAAAAGAAGAAAATGTACAGACAGAAATTATTTCAAAAAATATATCAGATGATAAATGTGATTTGCTTTAGAAAAAAAAAAAATATTATCCACAAACTACATTAGGAATTTATCTATTTTAGTGAGGAGAAAGAGAAAGGATAGAAGAGTTGATCAATAGACTGTGGATTTTGAAGCGTTTATGAAAAACTTACAATTTTAATAAAATATTCAATGTAAAGTCTTTGTTATAATATTCAGATAGATAGATGAAAAAAAAACTGAATTTGCATAATTACTCATGGCTTATTGATCAATCATGCGACTCGTTCAGAGGTAACTCGAGTTGTAAAGGCGACAATTTATTAAAAATGGTATATCTGACGTACGATGCATTTGCTCATGTTAAACTATTTAAATAAGTATAAAAATCACGCGAAAAAAAATCTACTGAGAATAATGTTGAACTAGTTAATAATAATAAATCATATAGTGAAACACAAACCTTAAATCAAGATTTTAAGTTCAAAAAAAAAAAAGAAAAAAAAAGAAGAAAGAAGTTGATAAAATGACAGCAACATGTAGCAGCAGGCGAGAGAAAATAAGCCAAATTTCTAAAAGAAGAAACGATGCTCAAGAACTCGAAATTTCTCGAGTGGATATGCTAAACAACGAATTTAATGAACAGTTGAAAGAACGTGAAACAGCAATAGAAGACTTACATCAAATGTTAAAGCATCAATCGGAGATTCATAAAGTTACCTTAAATGAAGCAAGTTTGAAAATAGGAGAACTCTCTGATAAAATTAAATGTTTTAAAGGAAAAGATAGCCAGATACCGAAACGTAATGAATTACTCGAAGAAGAACAGAATAAATGGAGAAATTTAGAAAAAATGATTACAGAAAAACTTGAAGAAGAAAAATCCCGTTAGGAAACAGCTGAAGACGAAGTGAGAAAGCTTTCCAAATATAACGAGCAACTTCTAAAAGATTATCAAGAAATCCATAAAAAAAAAAAGAGAGAAAGGAAATACGCTGAGGTTGTTCATCATAATCACAGGTAAAGAATTAAACATGTACCTCAACTGAAAGATAAAATCAATCGACAGGATTTATATGCGAAGAACATAAGAACACAATATATAGAACAGCACAAGATGATCGAAAAATTGAGAGTAAAAGGAAAACGTGTGCATAATAAAGGTAAAGAGAACACATAATGTATCTTCACCAGGGGCGCATGATCCAAAATTAAATAATAAAATAAAAGGTTTTGTTACTGAAAAGTTAGAGAGATTTCATGACAACAAAAGCATTGCCTGTGCAGAGTGCAGTGTATCAATGTGCACTAAAAATGCAAGCAACGTGACGATTACTTTTAGAACACCACAAGCACCACGAAAACACAATCAAGACCAAACAAGATCAAGTTCAAAAGTGAAGTTACGTGAGCTTATTACTGCTAACGACCAAAAATTGAATTACGATCCCGAGCATCAACTCGCTGATCTTCAAGTAGAATGTTCCGACAAAAACAGGACGACACAAGATTTCGAGAAGCACATAGAGGACATGAAGGAGGAAGTGCAAAAATTAGAATTGCAACTCGACGAGTTACAAAAAAAAAACACACACACACACACGCACGTAAAAAGAGTTCAATCTTTTGGAATACAAATTGAAGAACTAACAATAAAATTAGAAGAAATAACATAAGTCACAAATATGAAGTTGACTTGCTGGAACAAAAAAAAAAAGGCCAAACTTAATTCATGTGTTAGTAATTCAATGGAGGAACGTGAAGCTGGAGCTAAAGATGCAAAAGAGATAAAATGTAGTTCTTGAACCACAAGGACAAATAATCTGCCCTTCAATATGAACTAGACGAACTAAAGGGTGAATATGAAAAAGTGGGTGATTTTGGATATAAATATGAAGAAGAAACTAATAAATTGAAACTGGATTTTGAAAAATAAGAAAAATGATCCTTGTCAATGAAAATAAATTTGAAATATTGCGTAGGGTAGAAATTGAGGGTAAAGTAAAAGATATGAACGAACAAAATAATTTTCTTAGAAAAGAACTGGAAAACGTCCAAAAACTTTCCAAAGATGTTAATAATCGCTTACTCGAGGCGAACCAAGAATTAAAAGATTCACATAGAAAACACACTCTTATTTGAAAATTGAAAAAAAAGAAAAAAAACATCAGGAAGAATTAGGTGATATAATAAAACTTCATGATGAAGAAAAATATAAACTGATACAGCATTGGTGTTCTGTAGAATGTCAAACTGCCATAAAGGGTTACATTGATGGAAAAGTGCAGTAAATATTTAAATAACAATCCATGACTTCTTAAGTAATTGTAACAATCTTGATGTTTTACTATGGAACAACTAGATGAAGTGCACAGTGACATTAATAAAGTAGAATCATCGATAAAAGTAGATGTATCTTCTTCATTAATATCAGAATCAACGACTGATATTATAAAGAATGCGCATGATATTCCAGATGATCAAAAAAAAAAAAAAAAAAGTCACAGGAATGTACAGATAATACAATTCAAGATGGTTTAGTAGTAAATAAATGTGATGTAACAGATTTAAATAAAAACAAAAAAAAATTTTTTAAATAAGGAAAGTAGTGAGACAGAGAGCATAAAGAACGCTGCGATTAATGAAGTAGAACAAAAAATAATAAATAAGGACCCACAAATTGATGATCAATATAAAAAAGAAAAAAGATGAGAAATTTCAAGAAGAGCAAGCAGAGAATACAACTGAGATTGGAGATCATTCAAGATATGCAGGTGACACATCTTTAGATAAAGAAAGTACGAACGATGTTGAAATATTTAATACAAATGAGGGTGAACAAAACATTGAGAAACACAACGTTTGTACAGTGTTAAATATAGATACAGTTAGTGTTACTAATGCTCAGTGTCAAGCATTAATTAAAACACTTGGTGAAACTTTTGATGATAAAGCCCAAACATTGCATCTCACGGATACAGACACAGATTTGTCTAAACTAGTTGATAGTAGTTCAGAAGTAATGGTACTGACTGTAGAAACTATTATATATTAATGATATGAATGAAAGTACAGAAGAAAATATTGTTTTAACTGTACATGAAAAGGATGCTGTTGTAAATTCCAATGAAGAAAAAAAAATGTTTCTGCAGAACAAAGACGAATGAAGAACGCTGAAATTGTAAATGAAGAATTTAATTCGATAGGTTAAGCACGAAAAAGTGATGGAACAATTATAGAAGTAATTTCAACAGAAATTGTGGCTCAAGAAGTTTCTGAAAATTGTAGCCAGAAATACAATTATGACATATTAAATCATACAAAGACAAGAAACGATTCTATAACTCCTATTACCTCAGGAGTAATTAGTGATCTAGAAACTGCAGATGACATTGATATTAAAGAAAAGAATAACAAGAAACAACAAATGGAAATGGCAAGATTGATCTTTTGATAGTTCACATAAAATTAATGTAGAAAAGAAAATTATTCATAATAAAATTGTCGTACTTATACATGTTGCTAATACAGAAGGAAGGAATAAATCTATAAGTGAAGCAGATAAAGTGCGCATAACTAACAAAAGAAGTGTCATTCAGGATATCTTTGATGATTGGGGCATTGAAAATGCAGATGACAGTCAGTCGGTATCTAAAGCTCCAGATACTGTGGAAATTGAATTGAAAAGTTTACTAAATGACACAAAAACACGAACTATAGAGGAAAGCACAGTTGTACTGGTTGACGAAGAAATTACATGCATGGAAAAAGAACCAGTTGTAGATGCTGAAAAGGTTTTAGAAGTTGCTAGACAAAACAAAGAAATGCAAGTATCAAAGGAACAACTGGATAACAATCAAACTATAAAGAAACAACAAGATAGTATAAAACCATTACTCAAAGACCACTAACTCATTCTATATCACAGGCTGTTAGAAAGTCTACAAAAGATTCAACACGTGATACTGCGGCATTTCGTCAAACTTAGCAAATTATCCCTATTAATCGTAGTCGAAATTTAACCAGCCAACAACCTTCACAGGTTGAAATAGCAAAAGCATATACCACGACGAAGAAGAACAAGTACAAGTCGAGCCAGTCAGAGTCCAATTCCATCGCTCCATACTGAGGAAACACTAAGATTTTGGAGGACCAAAATCAATCTAAAGAGGGGGGTATGTGACATCAATCACATCTCAACCTACATCAGTGATAATACATCGACACCCGACCTTCGGACACTTTTGGACACATCACCACCTTATCATCATAGCATACACCAAGACTGTGAGGCACCTTAGTCCACATCAGAGATAGGATATGGACCCCCGACCTTTGGACACTTTTGGATACATCACCACCTTATCATCATAGCATACACCAAGGCTGTGATGCACCAAAGTCCACATCAGAGATAGGATATGGACCCCCGACCTTCGGACACTTTTCTACATCATAACCTACACCTATCCCCTCAACATCCTAAAACCAAAACGTATATAAACCGAGACTTCACCCAGCTCGGGCAGTTCTTGTTCCTCTTCTAGTTGCTGTACTCATACAACCCTTATTCTCCGGTTCGGTGTTATTTTGTAAGTGTTTATAATAAAGTTTTATAAAGGAAAATAAGTAGTTGGGTTACGACTCAGCCTTCTTACTACCACCCAAGTACCAACTTTACGTGACAGGAGCCGCCTCGGACCTAAGACTGATAATATAGGACTTGGGTTAAGTAGTAGAAAGGTAGTCGCGATACACTGTGTGGTTTTTAATAGTTCTTACACACGGTGTGTACGCGAACCTTTCCCACCAAACTAGATTAAGAGTGGGGCCGCTCCACTGGGATACGTCGCAAGAGAGGGTAGGAGATCCGACCGGCCTTGGATACAGTATCCGGCCGTGGGAGGGAGGAATCCGTCTTCAATGTCTCTGCCATGTACATAGCTTTGTTTCCCCCTCCTTCCATTGTATCTAAGGCATGAGCCTGCTAGGTAAGCCTTACTGATGAGTCCACTAGCAGGCTCTGGACGAAACACACTTTTTTTCTTCTTTTTCTCCGTCTTCCTTCATATATCCGTGATAATTGTAGCCTGCTGGCTGTAGATGTCGCTTGCCGGGGTGTAGTACTGCTGTATTTCCTTCTTATTTAGATGTCGTGGAAGAAAAATCGGACTTTGGAAGAGTACGAGGCGTCGGGATTTGAACCCGGGATCCGAACGTTTGTACTCTATGGCGCTAACCACTGCGCCGCCGTCGTCCGACACTAGTTGGTTTCGAGTGGTGAGATTTGCGTTCTCGTGTGCCGCCACGAGAGGAAATCTCAGTGTGGGTGTGCTTTCTGAACGAAGAACGCGGATTCGTTGTTCACACTTTTCGTTAGGAAAGTGAGGGTGCCCATTGATTATAGCCAACGTTAATGAATGAAGATAGGAGGAGGAAGCCTCCTACCAACGTGGCTCGTGGGTGACATTGTTTATTGGAAAAATAACTACCCGCTTTCTCCGTTATTTGTAAGAGTGCGCAATAAACCTAAGCATTGTTCTAAGGACCATCCATAAACCGAAAACACTTACAGGGTTAGAGATTCCTTCAAGCTATTAAGATTACGTCAAAGGATTCAGTTTATAGGATATAGTATGTAGTAGATCAGTATATAGTATAAAGTTTCAGACGGCGCACGGACCATCGTACGCGCCGTAACAGAGAGAGTTATAAGAATATACATAAAATGTAATTAAACATCGCAAAAGTAACTTAATTAGAAATGACTAGAATGTATGATGTATAATATAATGAATTCAAATTGTCTAAAAAATATTACAAATTTATAGAGATTTTACTATAAAATGTTTTTAACAGAAGCTGATACAGTTATATAGCATTTTCAAGCATTTACGAACATTAATGTACGAATTTGAAATTAGCAATATTGAAGCGCGGTACTCGGAAAGACGAATGTACATGGATAATTGTATGCACTAATCAACGATACGGTTATAATTGCATGCTTGATAGAAAAATATCATCGTAAAATTGATATGATTTCATGGAAACGCGTCTAACTTGGTATCTCGAAAGTATCTTAAGCAAACTAATTAGCGTGCCTGTTATGTCTTTTAAAATGTAAATTAACATGTAACAAAGAAACCTTCATCAATTTGATTCGCTTCAAACTGCGCAAATAAGTAGTATAAATAATATTTGTGATAGATTTGGCATCAATTCCATGTTTCCTTTAATATTTGCCTTTAGAAAGTTCAATTCGTTTCACGATTATACAAATTACTAAAAAAATGTCTATATTAGTAATTTATTTATTTTGCATTAATCGTGACATGTTAGTTGCATTATGTTATATGTAAACTACCACAGAGGAAAAATGATAATCTTTCAGTTATTAGTTTTCTGATTTTAATGTCATTTTATGAGTACTTTAACACGAGGTACTTGTAAATGAAAACAACCAATTAGGTCTAAAAACATAAGCCTGTTACCAAGACTCTTATTAAATTGAACAAGCTTTTCAAAAATCGAACGTGTATATTAACGCGAACTTATTATTTGACTGATTTGACTGACATCCGAAATTGGTGAGATCATATGAAATTTTGCTTTTCGCGGTTCGGTGTATAAGAACGCGTCACCGATTGCTCAACTTTCGATATAAAAAGCGGATCAAGTCTACCGGATTATCCTACAGACACGCATTAATTCGTAAGAGTTAGTCATCATCTGGATAATAATTATCTGAAGAAACTTTCAACGTGAAAATATAAAATTTTCATTGATTACATATTGCGTTCGCCATAATTGAAAAAATGGTAAACCTTCGATCTCATCTTTCTAATACACATTTTCTTTACCTCGTGATAAATAAATTCTTGGAAATTTAGGAAAATTTTCAGTGATCATTTTAAGGAATTTGACAAATTTCCAACGAGACTATGTGACACCGTTAGGTAAAAGTGATTCAAATGTAGTAGCGATATTAAACGAGAAATCTATAAAGGTGTCATTAGAAATTCTAAGAATGTCTCTGCATCTTTCTCTTAGGTATCACGCCAATAGTTTTCATTACCGTGATGTAATATTTATCATGCTTATTTTGTACGTAAAACGAATCGTTGGAATATTCCCGAAGCTAACGAAGCATTTCCCAAAAGTTAAACCGAAGAAATTAACGCGAATAGTTAAGTGAAATTTTTCCATTAACTTGCTGACCAACCGGCAAATAAAAAATCATAAAAATTGTTTCAATGTGTTGAGGTCACGCATAACTTCTTTTTTCATTGACGATTACCAAACAGGTAAAATTTCGAAATTGTACGAAGGCCACGTGACCAGATCGTATTGGAATTTGAAGTGCATGGAAAAAGACAACTCGAAGTACAAACCTTGAGCTGTACTACTCGAAGTACAAACGTGAACTAATGGATGCAGAAAAGCAATTAACGCCAAACATCCGAACAGCATCTTGGAGCCCGTCATTGTTCTGAAATAAAAGAAGTGACGAATTAAAAAGACGCAGGACTAATAATAATAAAG
The DNA here is from genome assembly GCF_051014615.1 of Bombus vancouverensis nearcticus. Classification (NCBI taxonomy): domain Eukaryota; kingdom Metazoa; phylum Arthropoda; class Insecta; order Hymenoptera; family Apidae; genus Bombus; species Bombus vancouverensis. The sequence goes on from NC_134920.1 coordinate 23,412, forward strand.
GAAACTTAGTTCGTATTATAAATTGAATTTACATCAGAAAAGAAGCACGATCAAGCGAAACAGATCGTAGAAATGACAAATATCATCGATATACGTTTCAGTGTAATTTCACTTTTGAAAATTATTTAGTTTAATACGATCGTATTCATCGCTCTGAAACTTTCATTGTGCTGCAATTTGTGCTGCGTCTTTTTAATTTCTCTATCTTTCTGTGTTTTCGGAAAAATTACTTGAAAGATTAAGAATTGCTTGCCTTATTTTATTTTCGATTAGTTAGGATTTGATTATTCCAGGTAAGCTTTATTATTTATAACAGGTTTTATCACTTGTTTATTATTTAGGAGTTTGTTATTTTAGGATTAGTACCTTTTAGGATTTCTTATCCTTCGAGTTTCTGTTTCAGATATCTAGGTCTATTTCAAGATGTTTTATTACATTAGGATTATTTATTCGATTAAGATAATTTAAGAGTTTCACAATGTACAAAGAAATAATCGCGTGAAATTTAGATTTATGCTTTAAACGTATTAAACACGCGGTAATTTCAATGTCTATAGCCTCGAACGTGTTCTGATTAGTTGTGTCATTGTTTGTGACAATGAAATCACAAAAATCCATTGCAAGTGTGCTGTCATGCAATGTGGATGTAATTGGGTTTTTTGGGTATTTCCTGTATCGTCTGATTTGTACAGTACTATTTTAACGCAAGGACAGGAAAGTTATTATATATTTCCCGTCCATTATTTGAATTGTTGTGAAGTGTAACGAATTATATTCGATTCGAGGAGATGTTAATGAATTACCCATTTCATATGTCATTACATGGAAATAAAAATCATTGCAAAAATAATTGATCTAATGACAACGGAATTTCCAATATTTTTTTGTTTCGTCACGTCTTTTTCATAATATATCTTTTATAGGTACGTGATTTATTAATCGTTCGAATGCAAATAATTATTCGTATAATATTCAAATGATTCTAGCCATAAAATAAATTAAAACGATACCTGTCAATGATATGCAATCTGCGTATGACGTCAACCTCGATCTATGCTTATACAAGAAATTTTATCAATCAATGACTAGATATACAATAATCAAATATTATAAAATTTCCTGAAAACCTTTAGGTGTTAATATTAAGGTGTTAATATCTTTAATATTTGCAAGTTATTGTTTAGCGCTAATTAGTTAGAATGTAACAAGTGGTGTACCAGAATTGAGATAATTAAGCCACACGAACAATCTTATTTAGATCTTTTTAATTTTTTAATTCTCTTTTGCTCTAATACTTCGTAAAATTAATCTTCATTAGCTACTACACTTCATAGAATAACAAGAGATAATTTTTCTTATATAACGTTTCATTCATAAAATCTATCATTAAAGTATATCTTCATAAAAATATCATTCCATACTAACGGTATATTTGGTGTCATACGAGATAACAGTTACCAGTGATGACATATGTAACTTTATAAAGATATCTCGTTTTATTATATATTAAAAGAATGTACTCATTGCTGCTATATTTCAGATGAAAAAAAGGAGGCAATGATTTTACAGTAAAATCGTTCGTTTACAACTGATTCATTTACATTTCATGATAATACTGTGCATTCTGAATATGCTATGATTTGGTTTAAAATAATAAATAGTCCATTCTTGCATACTATTGCTCCAGCTTTACTTGTATTTTCGATATTGGTATAAATAGAAAGACAATTAATGTCGTTCGAGTCTATTTTCGGATCATTTATATTACGTTTAATCCATATAGTTATTATATGTCTCATAGTATCGTAAAATTTGAAAGAATAAAACGTTCGTACAGGAAGTACATTTTATAAGAACTCCAACAAATCTGCGTGTGCACCTAAAATACAAACTGATAGTGATTGTTCATAAGTTTATATACATTATCTAATGTCAATCGAAGGTATCAATTCTTTCTCTCCATAAGAGTACTTTTTCATTTATGTGTGTTCAAAAATACATGTGTTCAACCGTGAAGCATATGTCACCTACAACGAAAAAGAGTTTTCCTATACTTAATATTTCCTTTATATACCTATGAAAGTCTATTCTTCGCGTAGTATGAAATTATGAATAAATCTGGAATATTGTTCAATCTGAAAAGAAAAATAACTTATTGACATCACTCATTGATACGAGATTCAGAATGTTTGTTTTGTCTTGCAGAAAAAGAAGGCAGCCCTTTCTTTTAATGTGAAATAGAAAGCGAAAATTTGAAAACAGATTTTTTGGAAATTTACTTGCAAATATCGTTTTCAATATCGTGATTTTCTTCCCAATGGTACTGTACTTTCAAATTTTCCAGTATCCCTCTAAAAACAAAAAGTCGAACCTCGTTATTATTAACGTAGGCATTATAAGGAAGAGAAGTATTAGAAAGCAGCTCCTTTTTATTATGGATTTCTTTATAATCATGTAAATAAGAAATTCCGGAAATTTTTTCCTCAAGAATTTAATTCTTGTGTTTTGATTGATAATTATTACACTGCATACTAACTTTTCGCATACTGTTCGCGTCTAACAATTTCCTAATAATAACTACTTCAAAATTACATATGTTCTTGCACGAATTCAAAAGTACGTATGATACAATTACAATTGATTCTAAAATAATAATTATTTGAAGATATTAAGATACTAATTAAACGTTTCACTATATTTCAAAATCTGGAACAACAAATTTTTATTTATAAAAAATGAAACTGTGGTTATATATTCTTTGTCATGATGCTATTTCTTATTACCATGTCGACATTTTTTAAAATTCATTTTGTTATCTCTACGCAATATGAAAATTCATATACTGCTTAATATTTTTTACATATTATCCATCCACCGCATGATATCTCCTGAAAAATCAAAATATTAATGTTATATTATTACAATGCTTCTTAAATTTCAATTTTTGACAAATTTGAAATCCAATATATTTTGCACAATTATTATTTATCAAAAAATTCTAAGTTAGTAACTTTCTTTTCAAATGGCAAATAACATATACTTTGACTTACCTGTAACTTTTTGCTCCTAATCATCATTTCCTCTTATAGAACATCATTATTGTTCTTATAATTACTACCAGTGTCATAGATATTGTAGTGGCTACAACTGAATTAATAGAAAATGATAAATAACTGTGTATAACACTAACACATAACTGTGTATAACAATGACACATAACTTTTACTTACATATCAGTCGATAAGGGATTACTGTGATATCCTGTTGATGTTTCTTAAGGCACTTGATTAGGTGTGATACGGTATCATTCCTTATGGTATACTGTAGATAAGTATTTTAGAAAATGACAAGAATAAATCTAAATTATTCAGAGGTTCCAGTTTCGGCTTAGACATAAATACAGGACCATTTGCAAAGAAGAAAGGGTGCGTTTCTACAGCCTCGTTATAGTAACCATGAATACCAATCTCTGAATTACTGGTTAGTAAACATAAATATCCTATAAAATTTAATATATTTCTTTAATTTTTAATACATACATGAGTTAGTAGTTCTAAATTATGAATCATCCTACCTGTGATATTACACTTTTCCTTATAATATCATCACTCAAGTGAACAACATTAAGATCATGTAAACCATGTCATCCTATCTTACTGTGAAGATACTTAGTTATGTTATCTAACATTATAAAAATATCATCAAATTCAAGTCCTTTTATTCACATCACATGGCCACGACGATCTGGTTCTTCGTTATATAATGTTCCAAAATTTGTCGTACATATAGGATGTACAAACCGTGATATCAAGGTATCAGTTCTTCCTTCCCAAGGGACAGTTTCATTAAAATTCTGATAGAATTAAAAATTAATTATTAATATTCTAACAATCATATATGTTAAATACATTATAGTCAACGATATATACCTGAGCGAATGTAGGGGTGATTCCTTGATAATTATAAATGTCATCAGCCCACATCATTGTGCCACTTCTTTGTACTCCAGCCTCTAGATTAACAGCCTAAACAAACATACAAAATTTTATAGAAGCTGTACAAAATATAGTATATACGCGCAATATTGAAGCGTTCAAGGGGATATAAAGGTAATGTACATCACATACACTTGTACTCTCATGCAACAAAATACAATTAGATTTAATAGTATAAGCTCTTTTATTCATCATAATAGATTGGAAATTTAAGTGTCTTACGAGGGTGAGTAAAAAGTTACCCGCTCTGTCGGTGTAGAATTTATTTTAAGCAATTGTCAAAAAAGACATACATCATTTTTTGACATAATCACTCAATTTCTGTATACACTTTGTCCATTTGCTGAAAGACCTTCGTATTTTCTCATTAAAAAATGTTTTGGGCTGAGCTGCGAACCACGAATGCATCGTCGTCTTCACCTTTTCATCAGCTTTTTCGGCATCCATCTCGCACAAACTTTTTAAAACCCAAATCTGTCGTGCACTATTGCATAAGCAGAGCCGTGGCTGATTTGCAAATGATTTGCCACATTATCCAGCTTCACTCGTCTATTCCATAGAGCATAAGTTCATGAGCACGTTCAATGTTGTCATCATGGATGTGGACGGGTTTCCAGCTGTTTTTTCATAACACTTCTGCGATCTTCTTTGAACTTTTGTGCCCATTCAAACACACTTCGTGACAAAACACTTTCTCCATAATGTGCATTAAATCTTTGATAAATATAGGCATCAAACATAACCTCCGACCACAAGAAACGAATCACAGCATCCTGCACTGTTTTCCTGCAAATCACCATTGCAAAGCGCCATTACTCGCGCAACGGTCACAAACGAATTGACGTGACACAATGAAACCTACGCAGCAGCAATGAACAGATATTGACGTCATACGAAGAGTGCAGATGTATCAATACGGTGGATAGAAGTTTTAACTATCTGGAGTGCGGATAAATTTTTACCGAGAGTCGTATAGGAATCTATAATCTGTAAGTACACCTTTGGCTGAATGGAAATTTCTCTTACATATAGTCAAAAATGCAGAAACAGTGTATTGAATTGGAAAGTGATAAAAAATAAGTGAAGTTTCGAGGTTGCATGTGATTGCATGAGTACACAGGACGTTTTTAGCGAATAAAAAATAATTTTGAAAGACACGAGACTTATCTTGTATTTCATGTACTCTCTGTGTCCGAATTTCCAGAAGCTCTCTATCTTATGACGTGTTTTAGATTAGCCGGAAAATTTTGTATGTACATACAAGAAGTATACGATCTAAGTGGAATATTCCATTATTCTCTTGATACAGCAGAAACGAAATTTACAGAACTTCTCAGAAAGTTGGTTTATTATTACCAAATTAATAGAATTAATATACGTTTATCATCTTTACATACCTAAGTCGTGGAGGTTTATCGTGCGTAAAAAATTAGTGTCGTTTCAAAGTTACATTTCGTACATTTTAAGCCTATAATTTGTAACGTACAAAACAATGTAAATTTGAGCTGTTTCTTATCTCCTCAATAAGAAAATCCAACTTTACGTTTTTTACACAATGATGTTTATGGAACAGTAATATCATATTATTGCATCGCTTGGAGAATGAAGTCAAGGTACGCTGTGACCCTAGTGTAAACGCTGGGATACCCAGCTGTGTCGCACTTATAAGCATAAGACACAATACCTATTAAATACGAGGTTCATTCATGTTGTATCAGCAGTGGTCCGCCGCGGTCAGCCTGAAAGGATCGTTAAATTTTTAATCAAAGATACTGAAATATATCGATCGAATTGTATTGAAATTATACTTATATACAGTAATAATCTTCTATTGATTTGTGTATTGAAATACTCCAATTTATAATGTACATGTTATATGTATTTTGAGCAAAACTAAGATTAGAAGGAAATTAGATTAAATACCATAATGAGGTGTGAGAAGTGGGCAAAACTATTGAATTGTGTTTATCTATTATTTCTAATGTTTAAGACGTCGATTTGATGTTAATTCGAATTGACGTGTCTTCAGATACCGTATAGTTTGTAGTAACTCTGTAACTTAATTACCGTACAAGAATCCTCTCTACCCTGAGCATGTTCGGCGCATATTATACCCTCAGTGATATCAGGTGCATTAGGAAATTTGGAATAAGCTATTTTGCATTCGGCATTCTTAATCACTGGCATTTGTACTTCCATTAATGCATTACGTCGTGGTCGTCCTACGAAGAAAATAAGAAAGATATTTAAGACTGGAACTGTTTAATTTTATTATAAAATTGATATCACTTACTATATCTTAATGCTCCTCATCCAGCAACAAGGGGGTTATAGCCGACGAAGTTGCTCTTTCGTAGGGGCTCCTTTGTACAAATGGGATATACGTACCCTGAAAAATAAAAAAATAAATGAAAATGCAGGAAACGAATGACCAAAAGTATAAGAAAGAATTGTACACGCTTTATGACACAATATATGTGTACAGTAAGAAATTTCAGGATATGATACTTCAGTAATACTCAATAGCATATATATATATATATATATATATATATATATATATATATATATATATATATATTGAGGACTTACTCGAAAATGGCACCTCCTCCACCAATCTAAGAATGGCAATATTATGATTGTGTATGTTTTCTATTCCATCCATATGTGCACAATGTGCTGCGGTCAAAACATGCCTAGCCGATATCAGGGAACCTCCGCACTTCCATAGTGGTTTGTCTGGGTTTCGGGGATTACGAAAACCTAATGCAGCGATCCATGGCCAAGCGCCTAAAATGCAATAGTCAGTTGTGAATATACATAATTTTTTCTCACATAATGAGTAACAACGATTATTACCTATTCGATATTCGATCATACAGCAGATGATAAGTACATACGTACAAATACTCTGAAATAGAGATTTGATAAAGACAGAAATTAAATTTTTATTCCAGTGGAATACAAATTATTAAATAATTCTATATAATTTCTATTTGAACTATACCGAACTATAAAGTTCAAACGTGTAATTTCTGCCCTAACAGTTTTTGATCTCTATCCATATTATTACTCCTATATCAATTTTTTATTTCAAGCAAAAAGATACTCTTCCTAACATGAAGTAAAAGAAAGAAATAATTCAAGTTAATAAGTAAAGTTACTACCGATAAAATCATAGCATTATTATTTAGTCTAATTGAAATGTACATTGATGTGCTGTTTAATGCCTTTAAAGTTCATTCTTTGCAGTAAATGGCTTATTATTAATCGGAAAGAAAGACATAAAACGTACCAAGTTCAGCTGGTTTACCATCGACCACCCTGGTATGAGAGACGTTGCTAAAACCACAGTATGGTGGTCGCAAAGCCTTATACTTATACACAGTTTTTATTAAAATTTCTCTCTTCTCTTTGTTTGGATCGTTCGGACAGCAAACGATCGTAACATTGCCCTGGTATCTGCACACTGATCGTCTATAAAAATCGGTGGCTGTACGGTACTGTATCTGCCATATTTCTTGCAGAGGTTTACATTTTCTGTAGTCAAGGCACCTGCCTTCTTGATTGTCCGGTGTGGTACATGCTGGATCAAACAATTTTAAAACATTTATACAGTTCAAAGATGCGTAAGAAAGCGACACCGATTACTCAACTTTCGAAGTAAAAAGCCGATCAAGTCCACCGGATTGCCCTACAGACACGTATTAATCCGTAAGAGTTAGTCATCATGTTGATAATAATTATCTAAAGAAACTCACGTGAAAATATAAAATTTTAATTGTTATATTAATAATTTAATTATAATTTAATAATAATAATTTAATTTAAAATGAGTGAGGGCTAGGAGATCATCTGGATCGGTGGAGATAGGAGTTAGCGGGCGGGAATTGAGGACTGCTTCTATTTCTATGATAAGAATATTACGGTGTTAAGCTCATATGTTTCTGTTTCTCCACTCGCGCTGCGCCATAATATCCTTTGATATTTCCGATCCTCTGGTCGTACGAGGAATTGCCGATACATTTTCTCGATGTCGCCAGTGAGTACGTACTGATGAGCGCGGAATCTAATTAATATACAAAATAAATTGTGAATTGATTCGAGAATATAGGATTTCCCCATTTTCATGATTATCGTAATTTTTGTATAAATATATTTTTTAACATACTAATAATTAGGTACTTATAAATTAGTATTATCAATTATTTTGCATTTATAATTCCGCCTCTAGTATAAGTGTTAATTGAAAACTAACTTTATGTTTCAAAAAGTACTAGCAAAGTCGTTGAGTAACAAGCCACTGATGCTAACACAAATAGCATTGTCGTAATTAAATATTTCTAAATATTCATTTTTCATTTTGAACCTGTAGAAACAATTTATTATATATACTATTAGCTAAGTAATTGCATATTTAATTAAGTCGAAATATAAAACTTAGTTATTTTAATAATTTAAAAAATAAAAAACTGACAAACATTTCAATTTAATTTATGGTTGGAACAAAAGACAGTTATTTTTCATTAATTGAAATATTGCAATGCAGAGTACTTTCCAAAATACGCCGAGAGTATTCCTGGTGGTGAAACGAGCGTTGCTTCATCGAACGCAGCTAAAGAAAACAACATCTATGTAGTTGGTGGTACGATGCCTGAAATAGAGGGCGATAAATTGTACAATACCTGTACTATTTGGGGTCCCGATGGAACTTTGATAGCAAGACACCGAAAGGTAAGTAATATATTCCTTTATGGCTTTGAATTTGAAAATATTGGGGTGAAGAAAGTGACTCTATCTAGGAATAATTTAGGAATATACATATGTACATACGTATACTATAACCAATTCTATAATTTACGGTTTATAAAATACGTTATGATACGGGAAACGCCCATTTTTGTTGTAATGTGTTTGTTGTTGTATAAATTTTTCACATACTTAAAATATTATTATACTTATTTTTTCTCCTTTTTAAACATTATTAAATGATAAGATTTTTTAATAAAAGAAAGTGATAAAAACGCTGTCAGTTATTAAATAAAAAGTAATTGAAGTTTAGGAGTTGGTAACTTTGATATTAAATTACAAAAGTTGCAGCAATAGAATTAGCGACTACATTTTTATGTTATTAGGTACATCTATTCGACATCGACATTCCTAATAAGATTACTTTTCGAGAGAGTGATTCACTCAGTCCTGGTAACTCCCTAACGACGTTCGATGTGGAGGGCTGCAAAATAGGTATTGGCATTTGCTATGATATTAGATTCGAGGAAATGGCACGCATTTATCGGAACAAAGGTACAGTAACTTAATCGATCAATACTTAACTAGCAAAAAATTAAATATCTTTCTTAAATATATTCTATATAAAATTAATATAATCTGTAACTCTGTATAAAAAGAAGCTTAATTTAAAAAACCAGTATATTTGCTGAAAATGAAACAAATAAAAGAATTAAAAGCACAATAAGAGGACTGTCCTCGCATATTCAGAAATGATGGAATGTGAACCGTGCAACTACGAAGTTAATTGGTATTCGGTGGCTTCATATTTCCTGCTTCTCCGGGTTAGGTTGCCAAATGCTGATATATCCAGCGGCATTCAATATGACCACTGGACCACTGCACTGGTCATTACTTCAGCGTTTCAGAGCGAATGATAATCAATTATACGTTGCCTGCATATCACCGGCTCGTGTTCCTTAAGCAAGTTACGTCGCATGGGGACATACACAGTTGACCAATCCCTGAGGAAAGATTCTTTACGATTTGGAAACTCAAGAGAATATGGCAGTCACCGATATCGGTAATTTACAGCTTAAAATTAAAAGCGAGAGATCCATGATGTAATTAATTTTTAGTCTCGTTAATTTATCGATTTAGCCATCTTCCTTTGTATTTGTTGAATTTATTAGTAAGCATTACTTATTATTTCGTATGTTTCTTTTTTCTATCAGATCTAAAAGTTGTTGAGGAAGTAAGGGCTCGGATACCTACATTTTCTCAGAGACGTACAGATTTGTACGACACTGTCTGTAAGAAGGAGTAACTCTACACTAAAACAGAAAATGTTTTTTTATAATATTTCTACTACCATATCCTTTTTTTGTGAATTATTACTAATTTCTTATCATTTGTACTAAATGAATGACTCAATTAAGAAAACCAAAACGTTATAAATAATAATCTGTATATCTTGTGTATCAACATGTAATTGGATATTATAATAATATAGGAATGCTATAATAATATAGGATAATAATATAGGAAAATAATAATATAGAAAAACACACATGCTTTTAAACACCTTTAATATCGATCACATAAATTGTTATAATTCACAATGATTACGCATACATAAAAGACCCCTTGATAGTAAAATTTGCGATCAAAAGGCAATTACGTATCGTTTAACAACATTTAATTTATAACACCTTTTAAACATTTAGACAGATTAACACATAACACTTCTTATATATAAACATCAATTCGAAGTTATCAGCTTGGAGAAATTGGTCGATTAATACCTGTAGATTGTCTGTCTCGATGAAAGACTTAAAGAGAGCAAAAACATGATAATGCCGCTAATATAATATTCCTTCTTTCTTGTATCTGTCTGCCTCTCAGGTCGTTTTACTAATTACAATAAGTAATTTCGACTTCTTTGCGCTCTCTTTTAACGCATTCGAGACCGAAAGAAATTCATATCAGTCAGTAGGCAAGGGTATAATATACATATTTTATATATAACTTATGTTGTTACGCCGCCTAAAACATCTGCACGCCAGCCCGCGCGACCGGACAACAACCGACCTGCGTAACGTCACTTCGACCCTCAATAAACCTAAGGGCCCACCATAACTTTCACTTTCCTGTATTGTTTCGCCATGTGTCGTCAATCCGTTTGTCCTGAAGAATTTCTTAAGCCTAAAAGTATTTTCGACGCACATCTGGTTTTTTAGAGAGGTCCTTGGGTTTATTAGTCGCACTTAAAACACGGAGAAAGCGGGTATGCACCCATGAGGAAAATCCGAATAGCCCTGTAATAGAACAAGCTAGGTTTTCTCACGCACACAGTCATCTATCCACCACGATGGTAGGAGACTCCCTACTCATCCCTTCGAGCAGTAATGCAGGTCATGACCAATCGACACCTCGGTTCGTTACCCTCACTTTTCCTAACGAAATTGGGAACAACGAATCCGCGTTCTTTAGGCACAGGGGCACACCCACGCCGAACTTTTCTTCCGTATTAAAAAAAGAGCGACAGTCAGTCTAAAAACTAACGCCTAACGCGGCAGTCTACACATAGCGCGAGAGTCGCATACTTCCCGCAAATCTTTGTCGGTTCTCGGTGTGGTCGAACATACATCTTCTCTCCTAAATATATCATAGTGCTAAGTCCATTAATACACTAATTTCCAGTATAAGAGCCCTGCTCTAGCGCACATATCTATCGCATCGTCGTGCGACAAGTTGTTAACTATTTATTTCGGCATCAGTGTAGTCTAAGTGTTGGACATATATAATTTATAACTCTGTGAATCACAGGGTTATACAAACTCAATCACCCCTTATTATCTCAACGGAAATCAGGGGATCGATCAATTCGTGGTGTCGACTGCTACAGTCGTAACGGGGATTTACGACCCCCGTTGACGTCTCTCCTCGCGATTACGTCTCCCCGCAATTGGTCGAAATTACATATGTAGTAACGTATATATCATGTTAATTTCATATTTTCTTCAATATAGAATTATTATATATATATATATATATATATATATATATATATATATATATATACATAATACATTACATAATATATGTACATAATACATTATAGAATAACATAGTATATAATTTTATATTTTAAAAATATGAGGCATACTATTTAAGATTGTCATCGATTTAAAATCAAAGTATGAAAAGGATACCCTGGAGAGAGTAAAACACAGAATCATTCCAACTAAACATTCAGATCGTACCGACACCTAGGTATCGTCTTACAATTAAATCTCGGTCTCGAATGGATTAAAATGAAATACATACTTGCAGCTTCAACATCTTCAATATCGAGGAGATTCAAACTTTACAAATAAATGTAAATTGCGATGTAAAACAAAGCGATGTAAAAAGGGAAAAAGGAGGAAAGAAGGAACAGGGAAGCAAAGAGAAGAAACGAATTTTTCATTTTCTCGAAACTGGATCAAGTTTCAGACTGCTCGCCAAAGAGTCTGTAGCTAACGAGACAAGATTAGACAAACCACGCTTTAAAATTCCCACAGAACTATAATAATCCTCGAAATCAATACGATTCGTCGATCCATCGCCTGATTAAAAAATGAGATAGGATGAAGCTCACTAGTCGGCCTTTGAACTTTCAATAGCGCTTACGGCTCGTATACTCTAGTTTGAATGCTACAATGTAAGCCAAGTCAGCTGTAACTAGCGTTCGCGTGATTGTCGCTATCTATTATTCACGCGTTACACGTTCACCAGACAAACGCGTCTACCGGTTGACATTGTTTTCTGTCCTGAGTTTCAAAGCAATTATGTTGCTTCGTGTAATCAAATCTCGCCAAACTAACGATAAGTTCTTGTTTGATCTTACACAGTTATTAAAACTATACAAGTTAAACCAATCTAGCCTAAACAAGTAATGTCGTTATATATTCTTTTTTAAATCTATATATTGTTTAATAAATCGTGGTTAGGATATAGTAGCTGACAAAAATATTCGGACAAATATATTTGTAGAAACATTTTAGGAGTGTATTATGCATAGTGGCACTATTTAATACTGTACTGTGACTATCATGGTCGTGTTGGTATTATTCGAAACTAATCTGAAAATCTGTATGGAATTTGTAAGATATTTAGTACGAGTACTGTGCATTACTGATATGTACACAACCGAGACGAGATAACGAAGGTACTGCTCTCCATCGTTCATCGCTACGCGTTGCTAATAGCAACGTATAATGCATATATGTAGTATCGTGGACGAAAGGCCTGGGAAATATCGGACGAACTATGAACAGTGTCGCGAGAGCCGGGGCGCCGTCGGGCCCATCAATGTGTCATCGGTCTTTTCAAGTGCATAGTTTCGTGGAAAAGACCTACGTGACCCTGGCCACGAGCGTCTGCAGAACACGTGTGCGGTGGGCCTAGGAAAAGGGCAATGGAATGCGACAACAGTCAGTCGGGAAACAGAGCGCGAGTTGAGAAGCAGAGTGCGAGTCGAGGAGCCGAGTGCGAGTTGAGCGGAGACGGAGGTTGCGAGTGGCGTTGCCGAGAGAGTGTGGATTGCGCTGTGTTCTGTACGTTTGGTATGAATAGTTCAAGTTAAGCCACAATCGTCTTTTCTGTCCGATTAACATCTCTATTGTCCACGTTTTGTAAACATATTACATCACGATATTACATATATATCTCGCAAAGACCATAAAAGTACCCAATGGAACCACGTTTAATATTTGATAATAATGTCCCATTACAGTTTCGTCATTTTCAATTAATTAAACACGACCCTCTCTTTAAAAATTAGAAGATAAAATACGTAATACAAATCTACTCGAAATCTTTTAAACTTTACGGACGACCTTACGGACCTTACTTATGGTCTTTAAAAGCAGCAGGGATTAGCAGAATATTAACTGCGAATTTTTCTTGGACCGCAGCATGCAATATGAAATATGGTTATTAAAATGTACACTGAAAATTTCATATCCATAAGATACTCGTGCTTGTAGGACCTTGAAAATGAATTCTTAACCCAAATAGTCGACCGAGATACTCGAGAAATTTTGTGAAGCTGACGTCAATACCAATATGTACCGTCGTTGTGCTATTATTTCGTGATAAGCCGTATTGATTGCACTTCCATTTCACGGAATTAATTTTTCCACACAAAAAGTGATAACGATAATCGAAAAAAGAAAAATATACTACCACTTTTTGTATCAGCATACACAAGCGCACTCGATTTTACACGAGTATACAATTTGCAAATTCGACGGAACGATCGGATTTAATTATTTTTTCGATATTTCAGGCATCAAGTTTTATTTACACATCGAACGTTGAAATACGGCGAAATACAAAATGTACAAACCACTCTGGACATTAATTAACTTTAAACGTTATTGATTAATTAAAGAAACCAACCATTGTGTTGATTTTTACATTTTGAAAAATTGTTATCCACTTTTGCTTTGTTTAAAAATTGAAAAAAAGATACTTTTATTGTAAGTCACGAGTATCTCTTTTATTTATTTAAACTTTAGATCAAATATTACAATTTATAAATATATCATTTATTTAGATATACTTGTAATATCTGTTTTATAAGTTTGTACAACCATTTATCTATTTATCTATTTTATTTGCACATAATCTTTATAGACTGATTTTGTAAAGAATAAAAAATTGTGATTCTATTTAAAAACGATCGTGTCAGACTCAAGTGATAAGCGATATATATTTCAGCGATATATATATATATATTCAGATTTCACCATCACATAAACGGTGCTATTGGAAACGTTTCACAATAGACGTCTTATAAGCGCCTGCGATGTCCGTCATATGTAAAGCTATACCACTGAATCACGGCCGCCATTTAGTGATTAAGGTCGATCACTTAGAGTTGTTAATCCGACATAATGGCGAGCAATACATCGAAGACATTATTGGAAACACAGTTACAGTTTAATTTCATTGAGCTTATTTGCAAATAAATGTGTACAATATATTTTAGAGGTTTTAAATATTATTGCTGACTAAACTTCGCGTCTGCGCATCATCTTTCTTTAACTTTTTTTGCATTTTCTTATCGACGCATGAAGACGAAATGCGTAAATTTTATTATTTATTTAAACATTACTATATTGTGCTCAATGTAGCGGAATATCGTTCTATTATCAATATATGAAGAACTAAAAGAATTAAAAAAGAATTAAAAGAATATGTAGTTCAATCAATACTTCGTGTATTTTTCTATCTCCACAAGACAATATCCGGACCAGTTACGCTTACAGTATCAACAAAGATTTGTCCAGCCATACGGAATAAGTCGTACTCAGTAGTTTAAAAGTATTAACCGCACGAACTCCAGAAACACTTTTGAAGTAACTTTCGAACCAATAAATCCCCGAACTAAGAACTGTCATATTTCGTCTCTATTTATCGAATATTGTTAGAAAATGCAAAAAAAAGAAGTTAAATAAAAAAAGTACTTGGAAACTTAAAAGAAAAAATCTCGAAAAATCTCTTAATACTTTTTACTGTCGTCTTCAGAAGCACCATATGTTAAGCTTCTTCGTAGTTACAACTTTTATCGCAGATGTAACGAACTGACAAATGCTTCGAATGGCGCGCGCGCGTCAACGCCTACACTTCAATTTTAAATAAATGTTTTTAAATAAATGTTTAAAATAATACATTAAATGTATTAACTTTGTTGCGCAGTTTCATTTAATTTCTTACGATATGGAGGGTTTAATTACGTTTAAGATATCTATTTGAATCTTTTAAATTCGAAGTTTTTTAAAAAATTACCTTAAACTTTATAAAATTAAATCGTCTTTCCACTTTGTTGTATCATAAAACAGTTACTTAAATTCAAACCTTACCGTCGTCTTAAAATATTCTATATTTTCCTCGTCTTAAAAAATCTCCCTACAGAAAGAATAAAGAAGAATAAATTCCCATACGTTAAATTTCGCGTGATTGATGGAATACATAACGATAACGAGAACTAACTAGCGACAACAAGCAACCATTAGCAAGGACAACTGGCGACTATAACTGTCGTCTCTATGATGTATGGTGACTAAGGAGAACAGCCAGCAACTACGGATTACATGTAATAACCAACTGCCCCACTTCTAAAAGGCAACTAACTTGCAAACCCTTTGATGGTTTCTGTAGCGTGATATACCCCTTGAACGTGGTTAAAGAATGGTCGCCGCTGGACGGCGGTTTGACAGCAGAGCGATCTCGCCAATTCAAAGCTTGACATTACAAACTACCGAGAATCATTAGGCTCGTTATCGAGCATCTAGCTTTCAGAAGGTGCTTTATCATATGATATGACTTCACGATATTTTTATAGCAAGAAGAATGGCCAACCTCTAACAAAACAAATTTTTACTAAGTGCTGCATGTGAGCTGCAGGCCGGCCTACTAGGGAAATTTGACGAATGAATAAACTAAAATATATACGAATATATTCGTTATATCATAAAATGCCCGCATTATGTTCTCTAACACCATAGAGGAAACTAAATTTATATATTAAAAAATTGGAATACCTGTTATAAGAGAGTTAATTAAATTCTAACCTATCGATGACTCCATAAAAACCTTTATTTCCTAAAAATGTATATCTTCCAAATTCTCCTTAGAAAGTATCATAGAGAAAATATGAAACCTGAAAAGTACATCACGCTGATGCCTCGATCAACCCTCGTGCTTCGCAGTCCATGTGTCCGAGCGATGAATTCCCTCCAAACAAGGAAAAACCAAAGGAAGGTCTTCTTCGAAGGACGTGAGAGGGTAAGGGAAGCAACGGGAACGATGATCACGCGATATACTGGCGGCGTACGTATAGAACGGCTGTTGCGAGAGAGTTCGCAAGAAACAAGAAGAAAAAAGGAATCGTAGGCCGACGCGACTATACGCTGTCGACGGACAAACAGCGACTGAGCCTAACTGAAACGAACTCTGTCGCAGTATGAGCACGGGCTACGTTTGCGGGTCGATCGAACACGTTCTGCGTCTCTCCTCGGCACCGGCGTCAAAACCACCCCCGACGAGCGCAACGCACTGGTGCACCTGCAATATTAACCACTGGTCTTTCCTTTTTCGCGCGATATTATATCAGCACCTATGATACCATTTCAAAGACCGCAATCAAAACATTAAATACCGCATTAAAGCCATACAATAATTCGCAATATTCATTCGTAAACGTTATTGTATATGTGCTTAATTAATCGTTATTATGTTTCGAATGATTTACTACCTCGTATTCCATAAGCAGATATATGGTTCATTTTCACCTCAAGTACGATATAATTTGTAACAAATATTTATAATTCACAATGTAAAATATTTATAGTTCATTGGGAATATTTTTCTATCACGGTATAGTGGTCAAATTTCACATAAATCACAAACATATGGTAGTCAGAAGCTATACTCACGACATGACAAATCATGAAGATGTCATGAAAAATGGAGTCCGTCCATATATATTCAAACGCAACGAACAAGTTCGAACTTTTCGAGAATAAACGATTTGTTCGATAACATCTGTCGCGAGCTTCTCTTCCTTTAACGATAACAATTGACAACTAAAGCTCGAGAGGCTCGTAAGGATGAACAGCGACGAGTATCTAGAAGCTATGTACTCACCTGGGCAAGGAGACTCCAACACCAAGGACGTTGGAAGTTTCGAGAAGCGAAGATGGAAACTGAAGTAGCACGTCAGGTCAACTCCGGCGAAAACTGCTAAAGAAAGAAAAATCCAACTAATTTGTTTCCAACGATAAAATGAAATTAATTTGTTTCACAAATTATTAACTGAATATTATTCAAAAATTATTCAAAATTCGCTTGATTGATTCACGACCCGGGACATTTGGGTCATACCATTTTGGTAATGGACGAAAATGGCAGAAGGAAGAACGACCGTTTTTTTCATATTTCTCTTTCCCCGGGAAACGATGGAATGCCCGAGCACCTTGTTTCATTTCTTCTCGACATCAATTTCAATCTTTTTAAACGAAATATAATCTGAACGATGAAAAGTTCATTCAAATAATGCTCCGCGCCAGACACTCACGAAAATTAAGAAGGAACACGGAAAATTCGCGAATAAAACGGATTTCTTTGTCCCAGTGAGATAATAAACCTCGTTCACGTATTGGTTTTTAAAATCAATATATCCACCAATGTGCACTCGTTTAACAAGGGTGATGGAACGTGCCAAAAATCTCTCAAGAGGGTCTTGGCAACGGAAGAGTCGAAAACGTCACAATTATGAATGAAAAATGCGAATAGTTGCTGATTTTACAGTCGAAACCGATAAAGAACTCCAGATATTCCCCCAATTAATTTACAATAAATTCGCGAAAATGATCGATTGGTGACGTCATTGTATTCTAGAAAGATTGTAAAACGATAAGAATTTATTGAAAAAACTTATATTCGATGATAACACTTCTAATAAGAGTACTAAGAGGAGCGATTCTGTACTCACCTTCCTGCCTCGAAGTACCGAACGCAATTAACCGTCCGCCCAGGATGGAACCGTTCGGAACTTTTGTAAGTCACTGCACGGCCGCTGCTTATGGTGGAAATGTAATAGATATAAGTACAGAGCGCGTGAGCGAACTAAAAACGCGATAGAGAAGTAGAGAGAGGATGTTCCGTCCTTGTCTAATGACGCGCACTTGTACAGGAAATATGTAACAGGGGTATACGAGCAGCGTCAGTGCCACTAGTGTGCATGCCTCATTAAACAAGGACAGGAAGTATCTATACATGGTGTTCTCTTTCTATTTCCATGTTGCATCCATCTTACTATACAGTACACACACTCAGCTATTCTATCATTATATTTGTGCGTTGCTTATGTGTGAACCAAACATTTCCATGGCAACAAATCGTTTGTCTCTTGTTTGATGCTCGGTTTTCAACGGAGTTGAAAGAATTTTTTAAGAGAAACGTAATGGACGGGTTGTTTTTAAAGTAATAAACGGAAATTCTCGTATCCATTGAGAAACGATAGGCGATTTGAAAGTGTCA
Source organism: Bombus vancouverensis nearcticus (assembly GCF_051014615.1). Lineage (NCBI taxonomy): Eukaryota > Metazoa > Arthropoda > Insecta > Hymenoptera > Apidae > Bombus > Bombus vancouverensis. The sequence goes on from NC_134920.1 coordinate 42,230, forward strand.
CTATGAACGGTGATTTATCGATGCAAGGTAGTATGAATAAGATATTTTATAATCTGCGAAAAAAGGTAAGGAATATTCTAGATTTTAGATTTTAGATTTTAGAATTTCCACGTCACAGACGAGTGTGTTTTGTTATTTGATTTGTAATATTGCTGCAGTTCTCTTAATAGCTGTTCGTTTCATGCGATACTCGCACATAGTATCTATGACTTTTGCTTCTAACAATTTTTATAATTAGGCTGTATCAAATATTTTTAACGTTCGTGTTTCATGAAAAATCATGTGTAACTCGTTGAATTCGCAAATGTAACAAAAAATTACATGAAAAACTTATATTATTGTAATGAAAAAATAATTATATTAGGAGGAGAGTCGTATTTCGGAACGTCATCGGAACATATTATACCTTGTATGTTATTATTTGGAACACAATGGGTGAGTATATTATAATTAAAATATATTCCTAGTTCCAATTCTCTTGAATAGTGTCAGTGACCAATCGAAATAGAAATCAGTGGACATCGTGGAAAGAGAAGGCGAAACCAAATTTGAAAATTCGACATCGGTAATTCAGTAGTTAAGAATAACTCAATCGATAATGTAGATTAACTAGTTATAAACAAATATATGAAATATAAATTTAAATTATTCTTATCCATCTAAAAATTGGAAATTAAAGAGCAGAAGACAAGAAATTATCTTCGAGGATTTATATAGTAAATACATTCTTTTGCCTGTATTACCTAGAGATAAAACAGTTGTTTGATGGTGATCTTATAGTGTTCAGTCATTGCGAAAAATATTTTTAATCGGTTAAAAACTATAATTAATTAAACTACATTTCTTTAGGTATATAGACATTAGCGATGTATTATTCCGGGAAGCTCGTCTATCTCCCGAACATCGGGTCTGCGACAACATCGATTTGGAAATTATCGTTGCAGAGTATGAAAATTATTACAAGATGAAATTTCAAAAATATCCCATATTGTGTAAGAAAATAACTGGAAGGGAAATGACGAGGGAAGTGACAAATGCAAGCAAAACGTAAGAATTTAAATTATTTAACGATATTAAACGGTATTCAACGTATCGTATTCAACGTATCGTATTCAACGTATCGTATTCAACGTATCGTATTCAACGTATCGTATTCAACGTATCGTATTCAACGTATCGTATTCAACGTATCGTATTCAACGTATCGTATTCAACGTATCGTATTACAATATGATCCAGTGTCTGTAGAAGTATTGAGACAAAAGCCAAATCTGTTAGTAAAGAAGCGAGAAGTGAGCCTGTGAAAGAGACGAATCTACAGCAGAAGATAACTGATGACAATATGAATCATATTAATCTCGGAATGACAGTGACGTCAATATTCCCCAATGAGAGTGATGGACGTTCATCAGAAGAGCTATTTAACGTCCCAATGGAACAATCCATGCAATCGAAGATATTGAAATGCATTGAAAAGCTTTATTCAGATAATCCGAAATTACGAAAGATTGCTGAGGACATCTCATGCGTAAGTTATTTTCGATTAATATACGTATCGTAAAGCTTTTAAACGATAAAATTCCCGTCGATAAACCGTTCAACGTATATCGACGATGACGTGATTTCAGTAACGCTTCAAATACCAAATTACGTAACACTTACTTAATATAGAGAAGACGCCATTTTATCTTTGTATCGTCACAGGAGATCATAGTAAACAAATTAAATGTACATTGGGATGACGTTATAGGCCTAGAAGAATGTAAAACCGCTGTTAAGGAGGCCGTTGTGTATGCCCTTAAGTATCCTATCTTTTTTGATGGCCCGTTTTCCCCCTGGAAAGGTATTTTGCTGTACGGCCCACCTGGTACAGGAAAGATACTCGCATTCTTTTCATTTCTGTACGTGTTTACAAGAAATATACAAAACAGGGAAAACGATGTTAGCGAAGGCAGTCGCGACAGAATGCCATTGCACCTTTTTTAACATAACTGCCAGCTCATTGGTCAGCAAATGGAGAGGCGATTCCGAGAAGTATATACGTGAAAGTTGCTTTGTCTCTGTAAGTTTCTTTGTTCCTTTGTCTATGAAGGAGAGATTCTAGGTATAAAAAGATTTGATTTTATTTTTCGTCATTTATATATAAATAGAATAGTTGTTTGGAAAACGAAATGATATCATATTCGTGATGAGGCAATGAATTTAAGGAATTTCGAATATAATATTTAATGAATAATACATTTGTTAAACTGAACAGGTTTTATTTGAACTTGCCTATAGTCATTCGCCTACAATTATTTTTATCGACGAGATTGACTGGATCGCCACAAATAAAGGAGACTGTATATTGTCTGAACCTGCAAAGAGATTCAGATCAGAACTTCTTTCTAGATTGGATGGATTAGTGTCTAATGAGAATTCTAATGTAGTTCTTCTGGCTACAACTAATTCCCCTTGGTACGTATATCACGTTATTTCAATGTTTTCTAAGTAGAAAATATCGTAATATTTCTCCAAATTCCAAATATGTTATTGTGTTGTTTGAAGTATTCCTTCATTATTATTAGTATAATAGAACGATAATATTTATTGTAAATATGTTATTAGGGACATTGATGCAGCTTTACTCAGGCATCTCGAAAAGCAAATATACGTATCATTACCCAATGAAGTTGCTCGACTTGGTATATTCAAATTATACCTTAGCAACCACTTATTAGAAAATACAGACATTGTAAACCACATAGTAAAATGTACTGAAAGATATTCTTGTGCAGATATAAAATTGCTTTGTAAGCAAGCGTGGCTACTAGAAATAAGCCCGATATGGAGGAGACTTGAAAAGAAAGAAACACCTGTTACCACTTTGAAATATGAATTAAAAAGTTATGAAATATTAGCAAAATTGTTTAAAAAAATGTCACCTACAGTTATGCAAATAGATAAATATGATACGTGGAACAAATAAATACGCAATCGTAAGGACAGATATTGAAAAATATAAATAAATGGATTATCGTTCGAGAAATCATTCGCATGTGTGTGCATGTGTGTATGCGCGCATGTGTGTGCGCGCATGTGTGTGCGCGCATGTGTGTCATGTGTGTCATGTGTGTGCGTGTGTGTGCGCGCACGCGCTATAGGCTAAGTTTAAAATATTCGGTTGTATTATATCCTTGTATTATATATGTCGGAGATGAAAGGAAAACCGGAGCCTTCCCTTTGCAATTTTGAGGAAGCCTTCTAATGCTTTAGCCTAGATTTTATCATAACTGTAATTAAGCAATTGTCATTTGTAATTGTTTGATATTTGTGAAAGCGAAAGTGGGTTCGAGGTGACAACTGGTCGCCGAACGTAGCCACGGTCACGGGATAAACGTTTTGCCTGACGAAGGTGTGGATCGGTTGTATTGTTCTCCCTAGAAATCACATAGAATTGTACTTTAGAGATGTCGATATAATGGGACACACGTTGTATTAGGAATCAATCTCCAGACAGAAACTGCCTAGTAACGGCGTTTGAATCTTTCTCGATGTTTCCAAAGAGTATACAACAAACTTTTGACAGAAATTGCCTAGCAACAACGATTGGAACCTTCTCGATGTTTCCAGCGAGCATATAACAAACAAATGCAGTCGTATAGCGAAAAAGATTTTCATCAGATATTCATTCGTGTGATCGCCTTGGAAAGTGATACATCGAGCAATTTACCGAGTGTCTCAGCAATTGTATTTTGTGTTTAAAATTATTCTACACATAGTAAAGAGTTATCCCGTTGACCGTGGATTCGTTTGAACCCCGGAACATTGTTAATAGCGTTAATTAAATTCATTATTCGTGAAACCTATCAATCGTTAATCTCATTATACGTTAAATTCATTATTCGTAAGACATATTATTCGTTCCTCTTATTGTTCGTTAAACTTATTAATCTTTAATCTAATTATTAGTTAAACTTATCGTTTGTTAATCTTATTATTTATTAAACTCATTATTCATAATATTTTGTAAAATCTTGTTTATTCGCGTAAATATATTCTCTGTTTCGTAAAACAATGGCTAATTCAAACGAAGGATCATTACGCGCCTTAAATGCTAATGATAACCCGACATATATATGTGAGTGTATTTTATCAAAAATATGTTTTTTATGTTTTCTTATCTTAGTAATTATTTTTAAAAAAGTCTTAAAGTCTTATATGAAAATAAAGCTGTTCTTTATTTCAAATAATTGAAGTAAATAAATACAATGAGTTTTATATTTTATTATATCTTATATTATTGTTATATTGTTATTGAAAAAATTGATATAATCAACAGTTCTTCCTGTTCTCTTGATTGTTTCTTGCTTGTTTCAAACCATGATAATAACCTACAAAAGAAATAACATAGTCCATTGAAAATTTAATATACAATAAAATACTTATATGAAATAATTACCTGTGTAATATACCATATAACCACTAATATACCATGACATCAACATACTTGAAAGTGCGTCTGTATCATTATCTGGTAATCTAGTACATTTTATTAAAATTTCGTATTTTTTTTCCAAATAAAATGTTAAACTTATTCCAAATTACTTATTAATATTAGAAGTATTCAGCATTCCATTAGAATTTTTAAATTGTACTTACTTGGCCATTAATTGTGGTGGTAAAGGAGGTGCAGGTGGCATTATATCAGTCATCGAATTGAAAGATGGTCCCGGTATGAAGTGATGTTTATACGCATTTGCTTCTTCAGAGTCACAATCCATTTTTTCTACATTATATTTTTTCGAATTTACATTTGTAGAAAAATTAGTCTCACAAGTCTCATCGTTCTCTTCATTGAATTTCTCTTCCAAAGCTTTCTTTCGTTGTGCTATTTGACTTTGCAAACCTTCTGATTCTAAAAGAGAACTCAACTCGACTTTCTCTGTATTACCATAGCCTAAACACAGAGTAAAAAAAATTTTTGTCATTTAATAGAATTACTGAATGCCATTCAGTTACTGTCCTTACAGGCAATGTATTAGAATTTCCCATGCATAAATGTATATGTATAAATGTTTGCCTTGATATATGTAGTAATAATCACTCGTCTAATGAGGAGAATTATATTCCAAGCAGCTAATAATGAACAATAAGTAACATGCATGTTTATGGTTCATGACCCTATATCCCACGGGTCTCCCCATAGACATTGACAGGTACTCCTGCCCAGTTAAGGACCTGCTGAATGACACTGCGATAGACTATGCGGAAGCCTTTACTTCATATATATATATGTATTTTTAGTACATTTCTTAATTGACATAACCATCATGCTAAAGGTATTACCTACAAATTTTACAACACACGTGCCATTGTTTTCGTAAATTTTTGATATTATAGCTTCATAAATTTCTCCATCCTCTGAGTATATTGCACGACAAGGTGCTCCTATGATCCATTTCTATAGAGAAAAGATGTGTATACAAATAAGTATAAGTAAATAGCAAAATAAAATAATTTGCTTCTTAATCAATATATTTAATAATATTCTGTATCAAATTTGTAATATTCTATCAAAATCACAACCTTGTGTAATTTACTTGCGTGTTTAGGCTGCTTAAGATTTTGTAGGTTTTCTTTCGGTTGAGAATTTCCAACATCCATTCCCATTCGCTTGATAACTTCTTCTTTTGCTAAATTTATTGCTTTATCATATGCTTCTATTAATGCACTATCATCCCAAACATTATCATTGGCTGTGTCTGTATCCTTTTGAGATAGCAAATTATACGTTATTAATATTGATACAAGTATTTTATTATCAAACTATTGCAAATTATCATATATGTCATTTTTCAAAAATTGACTAAAAGGTAGTGGATACTGTTAATTACGATTATGCCAATATCTTGTACTAAAAAAATGTTAAAACCATTACGTTTCCATTACCATACATACGTTTCCATTTCCTCGTATAAAAAGAACATTCATATCATCTGCCATTTTAAAATAACATCATTTAAATATTGAATTTGCTTCTGAAATATTAATTTGTCTCATTTCTTTAACTCTAACACATTGTAAACAATGATGACATTATACCAACTATAATACTAAAAATCTATTCCCCATTCATTCGAAAGATTATTTTTTGAAACAAGGTTAACATTGAATGTTCCCAAACTTCAATAACTGTATTTTACTTTCTTTACAATATCTAACAATATATTAGAATACTATAAAAAAATATTGTATGCACAAGAAACTGTTTATAGCGAAATAGCAAAAGAATTAATCACATATTATAACTAAAACGAGATTGTTAAGTAGATTATATTATACTGCATATGCGTTAGTGTTTCAGCTGGTAAATATAGTTTTTATATCTGAAGATAAATAAGATTTAATTCTATAAAATTGCATAATGAATTATACATCTATCTATTACTATTCGTATTTCCCCTTAGTTGTATGTTGTCAATAGCATCAATCACGAACATATAAATAAATATAGAAGAAACCGTTCGGAAATGGAAAGGGAAAAATGAACATGGAAGACAAGAAAGTTTTCTTCAGGTTTAGCGTATGCGTGATACGCTTTGAATGTCTCAGATAAAGATAAAGATACTCTGCTCATTTCTATTTGTTCCGCAGAACGAGAAATTTGTTGTCTTTCATATTGGTTTTTACGATTCAATTTTTGGGCAGTTTTCCCTAGCGAGTGTCGGTCCCTGTTTGATATAACCAGACCGTAATTTATACAGATATGTATTATAGATATATATGTCGGATCAGGATTCGAATTTTGGGCGCGCGACGACTCTTCATGTGGACTAGCCATCGTTTCACAAAGCCGAGATTTTATTTACACGTATATACAGGTCTATCACTAAGCTTAACAAATAATAAGTACAACTAATAATAAGTCTAACAAACACTAAGCCTAATGAATAATACGATCTACGAATAATTAAATTAAATAATACTATTAGCAATGTTTGAGTTCAAACGAATCCACGGTCACCGGGATAACTCCTTACTAAGCGAAACTAACTTAGACGCAAATGCGATCCTCGAAAACGCTCGATGTATCACTCTCCAAGGCAATCGCAAGAATGCCGGCCTCGTGGAGATTTTTCTCCCTGTACGATTGCATTTTGTTTTCTATCCCCGTTTGGAAGCATCGAGAAGGTTCCAAACGCCGTTGCTAGGCACACTCGTTGGAAGCATCGAGAGAGTTCCAAACGCCGTTGCTAGGCAGTTTCTGCCTGGAGTTTTGGTTACTAAATACAATGTATGTCCCATTGCATCGGCACCTCCGAGGCAACATCACACGTGGCTCGGCCCGCTCTCGAGGCCGCATGCCGCCACAACCACACTTCTCGGAAAACACATACAACCACTCCAGACCTCCGTTAGATAAAACATCCATCCCGTGACCGTGGCTACGTTCAGCGACCGATTGTCACCTCGAACCCAATCTCGCTTATTACAAATCTTAAACAATTACAACTATAATAAAATCTAGGCTAAGGTACTAGAGGATGTTCCCAAAATCTCCAAGGAAGGGCTTCGGCTTTCCTTTCATCTCCGACACGGCCATCCTGACTATCACACGTCCTCGGGTGTACCTTCGTCAACAAAACAAAAGGAAACAAGATTAGTGTCATTGTGATTAGCATTCAAAGTGCCAGTTGCATTCTGCGTGCTTTCAGTCGGGTCGTAATGACATGACGGACCATTCTCGATTTCACACCCAAATGGGTCTCATCCTTCGAATCGCACATACTCTCAAAGTTCGTTACATAACCAGCTTCGTAACACGATCGCTGTCAACACTAGACCGCCTCCAGCCTCGTGACATTGTCACTGTCGGTACTAGACCAGCTCCAGCTTCGTGACATCGTCGCTGTCGGTACTAGACCAGCTCCAAATCCGTGACATTGTCGCTGTCGGTACTAGACCAGCTCCAACCTCGTGACATTGTCGCTATCGGTACTAAACCAGCTTCAACCTCGTGGCATTGTCGCTGTCGGTACTAAACCGGCTCCCAGCTTCGTGACATCGTCGCTGTCGGTACTAAACCGGCTCCCAGCTTCGTGACATCGTCGCTGTCGGTACTAAACCGGCTCCCAGCTTCGTGACATCGTCGCTGTCGGTACTAAACCGGCTCCCAGCTTCGTGACATCGTCGCTCCCAGTGCCTGACCGCACTGAACTCCGTCCCATGGCCGCACCTGGGCTCATATAATTCTACGATCCTCTGGGATCGGGGTACTCGCATCGCCATGGTCACTGTTCTCGTCATCACAACAGACATCCAACTCCGCAGGAATGCGACTATCCGGCATTTTCCTTAACCTGTCATGACTGTACTTGTATGACCTTTTCCCATCCAGTGTTTTCAAGGTATATCGGTCTCCTCCCAGGACCTCCGATATCACAAACGGACCCCTGAATTTTGGATCCAATTTTGTCTGGTTCCTTTCTTCATTTTGGCGTAGTACCAAATCACCAGGATTAAACCTAACTACTTTAGCTTTGGTTTTATCGAATCTCTCTTTGTCATACCTAGCACTAGTTTCCATCTCTTTTATTGCCTGTTGTCTTACACTGGAGATATCTATTTCTTTTTCCTCGATGTTATCAGGTAGTAATAAGTCATACGGTCTTGCTGCTCTACCAATCAATAACTCTAAAGGACTCGATTTGGTTACGCGGTTGATGGTGCAATTCAAAGCCAATTGCATCTCCCCGATCGCGTCTTGCCACGAACGCCCGGTCGTTTCCACCGTTGTGAACATATTTTTTAACGTGCTCATAACACGCTCTACTTGCCCATTGGCCCTACTTGCACCGGTCGCGATCAAATGAACTTTGATTTGTTTGCTTGCACAGAATTCTTGAAACTCCCGGCCCGTGAAACATCTACCCTGATCTGCTATTATCCGACAGGGACTACCGAACAAAAACACGGCGGACTTAAGTGCCTTGATAACGCTGAGCGAATCCAATTTGCGTGTGTGATATAAGTGCACGAATTTCGTAAAGGCATCGATCAAGACGACGACATACTCTTTCGAGTCATTCTTGCCACTCAGCTTGCCCGTTATGTCCATATGCACCGTATGCCACGGTATGCCGGTCTTAGGTATAGGATGCAGTTCAGCCTGTATTTTACCTGAACTAGCCTTCGAAACTCTACAAGCATGGCAGTTCTCGACAAACTTGCGAACATACTTCGCCATTCCCTCGAACCAATAATACTCATAGAGCTTCTCGAGCGTTTTATCCCATCCTAAGTGCATAATTGACTGATGCACATGGTTGATGACGGACCATCTAAAACCTCTCGGAACAATGGGTAAGCAAAGGGTTCTGCCCTTTCGTTGTACTTTACGGTAAAGTGTACCGGATCGCAGTTCGTAGGTATTCGCGATATCTTCCGCGAGCTCTTCGTTCTGTAATTTATTAACGATTTCGGAGATTTGCGGATCGCGACGTTGTTCCGCTAATAGCCAGTCTTCGGAGATCTCGGCCAGATTAATCTCTTTCTCTGCGACCTTGTCTATCATACGGCGATTCAAGTCTACGGGGTTTCGCGAAAAGAAATCTACGTGGGCCATTCGTTTACCCTCTCGATACATGATGTCAAAATCGAATGTTTGCAAATAAGCCCACCACCTATAAACCCGGTCGTTTAAGTTTACTTTGTTGCTGGAGGCTTTCAAAGAATTACAGTCCGTAACTACTAAGAATTTCCGTCCATGTAAGTAGTGTCGGAAATGCTTAACGGCGCTTACTACTGCTAGTGTCTCCAGTTCGTACGAATGATACCTAGATTCCGCGGGACTGGTCCTTTTACTATAATATTCGATGACTCTGTTTTCCTTTTCGACTCTATGCATTAAAATAGCTCCATACCCCTCCGAACTAGCGTCGGTATGTAACTCTATGGGCCGATTGGGATCAAATATCATTAACACCGGCGCGTCGGTCAGAACGGAAATTATCTGTTGTCTTATCTTTTCGTGCCTGTCCGTCCAAGTTATGTGCTTGTTACTAGAAGTGAGTGCGTACAAGGGTTTCATCACTTGCGAAAATTTAGGAATAAATTTTCGGAAGTAAGAGGCCAAACCTATAAACTGCCTAAGCTGTGTGACGGTCGACGGTGCAGGTAAAGAATTCAAAGCTCGTATTTTTCCCGGGTTTGGACGAACTTCTCCGTTACGAATTACATATCCCAAATAAAGTACCGACGTCTTCAGAAAAGAACATTTAGCGAAATTGAAAGAAAATCCGGCGTTTACGAGAGTGTTTAGTACAGTGTGCAACCTTTCTAGAGCTTGATCTATTGAGTCGGCGATTATTAGAACGTCGTCCAAATAAACAACGACATACGAATAAGCGAGGTCGCCTAAGGCCTTGAAAATGGCTCTCTGGAAAACGGCTGGTGCATTTTTCAACCCAAACGGCATCGTCACGTATTCGTATTGACCGTCGGGGGTAACGAACGCAGTATATTCCGTCGAGTTAGGGTGAATGGGGATCTGGTGAAATCCGCTAGCCATGTCCAGGCTAATGAAGTATCTCGCACTCTGCAATCTCGCGATTTGGTCAGCAATAAGGGGTAAGGGATACCGATCCGCGACCGTATTTTTATTCAGCGCTCGAAAGTCTACGCACAATCTGTCTGAGCCGTCCTTCTTCTTCACGAGTATTATAGGGCTCGCGAACGGCGAATTACTAGGTTTTACAATTTGTGCTTTAATTAACTCGTCTATCCTCTCGCGTACTATTCTTCGCTCTTCCACGCTAAGCCTGTAAGGGCTTCTCTGCACGGTGACGTTGGGATCGATTAGCCGTATTTCCAACTGGCCCGTACTGACGCGAGTACGCGGGAAACCCGTAATGAATGATTCTTTGAATTTTTCGAGAACAGAGATTAATCGATCTTTATAGTTACCGATCACATCAGTGTCAACCTCGTTAATGTTGACCGCATCTTCTGTGACTTTACCACAAGCGTTAACGACCTTTGTTTTACAAATAACGAGGCTATCTTGCGCGATATTTACGTCGAATCCCTGGCTCAAAATCTCGCGACCAATCATGATGTCGTATTTTAGGTAATCGTCAGCAAGGACATGAAAAACTATCTCCAATGTAAGATCGTTAATACGAACAGTGGACAAAATCTGAAGTGTACTCTTAATACAAGTATTCCCGATCCCCCGCATCACTACCACATCGGTTATTCTTTTGCCCGAAAATTTCGAGGCTAGGGACTCTTTGATTAACGAACACTCGGCCCCAGAATCAAAGTAAAATGGATACGACTCACCCAGATGGCTTAATCTACCAGCCGGAGCTTCTACTACACAGGAGTCGATCCGGCGTTCGTCAATGGAATCGTAGTTTCTTTTCCGCGATGATGGGCAATTAGGCGCGATATGTCCCTCCTCGTGGCATTTGAAGCAGGTCACCTTCGACGATGCGGCTGGTCGTTTTTCCTTCAGGTTTCGTATATCCTGCTCCTTCCCCGTTTGTGTTTGCAGGCGACACTCCGTTCTCCTATGTCCGTGAGCACCACAGCGGTAGCACTTAATCCGAGGAACTGATAGCCTGCTGCGTTTAGCTTCAGGTTCCGTTAGTGAATTTCTTGGCGAAAATGTCGGCTGATCGTTGTAAGGGAGAATCCTCATTTCATCATGAAATTGGTCCTCCGTCCTGATATTATTCGCGAGCGTTAGTCGCCGAAAGCGTCGATCTTGTGAACTCAGCATATAAAGGGCGAGGGCATTGATCACTTCGGGCATCGTTAGATCTTGCAACTTCATCTGCAGCATGGAGCGGAGGCGACTACCGTACGCTCCCGGAGATTCAGTCTCCGACGGTCGTTCTCTGGATATCCTTATTAACGCCGAAGCGGCTGTCTCTCTGCCACCAAAACGCGAAAGAAATTGTTCCTTAAACGTTGGCCAGGTAAGCTTTCCACCGCGCACCATTTGTGAAAGCCAATGCGCAGCAGAACCCCTTAGGGCGCGATTTAGAGCGGAAAGTAACGCACTCTCTTGCATCGGGTGGTCTTTCAAAATCAGATCAGCATGAGAGCACCACGCGGATGGATCGGCGCCCGCGCCTTCGGGGTCAAAACGTGGTAACGTTGCATCCTTAGATTCCGTACTCGGTCGTTGCTCCCCCGTTTTGTGCGCTAGCGTCTGAATTAACTCGCGCATAAGGTCCATTTGCCCTTGTAGCACTTTAAACGGTTCTGATCCCACTTCTGATGTCGGATCAGGATTCGAATTTTGGGCGCGCGACGACTCTTCATGTGGACTAGCCATCGTTTCACAAAGCCGAGATTTTATTTACACGTATATACAGGTCTATCACTAAGCTTAACAAATAATAAGTACAACTAATAATAAGTCTAACAAACACTAAGCCTAATGAATAATACGATCTACGAATAATTAAATTAAATAATACTATTAGCAATGTTTGAGTTCAAACGAATCCACGGTCACCGGGATAACTCCTTACTAAGCGAAACTAACTTAGACGCAAATGCGATCCTCGAAAACGCTCGATGTATCACTCTCCAAGGCAATCGCAAGAATGCCGGCCTCGTGGAGATTTTTCTCCCTGTACGATTGCATTTTGTTTTCTATCCCCGTTTGGAAGCATCGAGAAGGTTCCAAACGCCGTTGCTAGGCACACTCGTTGGAAGCATCGAGAGAGTTCCAAACGCCGTTGCTAGGCAGTTTTTGCCTGGAGTTTTGGTTACTAAATACAATGTATGTCCCATTGCATCGGCACCTCCGAGGCAACATCACACGTGGCTCGGCCCGCTCTCGAGGCCGCATGCCGCCACAACCACACTTCTCGGAAAACACATACAACCACTCCAGACCTCCGTTAGATAAAACATCCATCCCGTGACCGTGGCTACGTTCAGCGACCGATTGTCACCTCGAACCCAATCTCGCTTATTACAAATCTTAAACAATTACAACTATAATAAAATCTAGGCTAAGGTACTAGAGGATGTTCCCAAAATCTCCAAGGAAGGGCTTCGGCTTTCCTTTCATCTCCGACATATATTTGTAAAACTGAAATCAGATGAAATAAATGTTGCCTGAGGTTTTAAACGTTTAATAAAAACAATATTTCATTTGGAAAAAAATGTAAGATATGTAAAATTACACATTGATCATTTTGCTGGTCTTGTATCATAAAACGTGTGGCCCGAAGAGCATGTCACGACCGGCATACTTCAAATCCGACGGACTGACGATAGAGATAAAGATGTGGCGGCACTCGGCGACAATGTATATCGCTGAACCATCATGAATGAACCATCAACATCCCAACGGTCCTTCCACCGAAGGTTCTAGAAGAAAGAGCACGTGGCAACGATCGCGGACGCCTAGCAAATGCATGGACGGTGGGGATGTTGAGGGATGACAAAAGAAAGTAATCGGATCCGATCGAAAGTAAAATCATAAGAGTCAGTCTTAGAAAGTCGCGCCTGGAGTTCGGACGTAAATTGTAAAGTGTATTGATGTTAGAAAAAAAATAAAGTTTTCTTTTTTTATTTTTTTACCTCAAATTCCTTTTTTATTTTGTTATTTTACGTGACAACACCATCGGCACCTGGATGAACCTTGATAACTCGGCCCAGAGGCCAATGCATGGAGGGAACGTTGTCCTCTCTGAGGATGACGATTGTGCCCTTTTGGATGCTGTGTCCACCCTTGCTCCATTTATTGCGGTTGGTTAGCTCGTTCAAATACTCCTTATGCCAGCGGTTCCAAAAATGTTGTTTAAGCTGTTGGATATGCTGCCATTTGGAGAGTCGGTTCGATGGAATGTCCCTGAAATCTCGATCACGTAAGCACATTAATGAATCGCCAATGAGGAAATGTCCGGGAGTGAGGGCTAGGAGATCATTTGGATCGGTGGAGATAGGAGTTAGCGGCCGGGAATTGAGGACTGCTTCTATTTCTATGATAAGAGTATTACGGTGTTAAGCTCATATGTTTCTGTTTCTCCACTCGCGCTGCGCCATAATATCCTTTGATATTTCCGATCCTCTGGTCGTACGAGGAATTGCCGATACATTTTCTCGATGTCGCCAGTGAGTACGTATTGATGAGCGCGGAATCTGTGGCGGATCGGTATCAACAGGACGCCGACAGGTCGAGGCATCAACGCGGCGCAACACCTCCCGGGCGATCCGCGGGTACCAACCGCCAACACTAGAGGGCTACGACGACAACGAGTCTGTCTGTCTAACTCGCTAGCGGTCGAATATACGAGCGATTGATATAAATACCGCACCTAGCGAGACTCCCTCTACGTCTAAGGCAGGGACTACCGGGCATAGCCTTACTGACGAGTTCACCGGTAGTCCCGGGACGAAACGCGCAACTCTCCCTCTCGTTTCATCCGTCATAAATCTAATTAATATACAAAATAAATTGTGAATTGAGTCGAGGATATAGGATTTCCCCATTTTCATGATTATCGTGATTTTTGTATAAATATATTTTTTAAGATACTAATAATTAGGTACTTATAAATTAGTATTATCAATTATTTCGCATTTATAATTCCGCCTCTAGTATAAGTGTTAATTGAAAACTAACTTTATGTTTCAAAAAGTACTAGCAAAGTCGTTGAGTAACAAGCCACCGATGCTAACACAAATAGCATTGTCGTGATTAAATATTTCTAAATATTCATTTTTCATTTTGAACCTGTAGAAACAATTTATTATATATACTATTAGCTAAGTAATTGCATATTTAATTAAGTCGAAATATAAAACTTAGTTATTTTAATAATTTAAAAAATAAAAAACTGACAAACATTTCAATTTAATTTATGGTTGGAACAAAAGACAGTTATTTTTCATTAATTGAAATATTGCAATGCAGAGTACTTTCCAAAATACGCCGAGAGTATTCCTGATGATGAAACGAGCGTTGCTTCATCGAACGCAGCTAAAGAAAACAACATCTATGTAGTTGGTGGTACGATGCCTGAAATAGAGGGCGATAAATTGTACAATACCTGTACTATTTGGGGTCCCGATGGAACGTTGATAGCAAAACACCGAAAGGTAAGTAATATATTCCTTTATGGCTTTGAATTTGAAAATATTGGGGTGAAGAAAGTGACTCTATCTAGGAATAATTTAGGAATATACATATGTACATACGTATACTATAACCAATTCTATAATTTACGGTTTATAAAATACGTTATGATACGGGAAACGCCCATTTTTGTTGTAATGTGTTTGTTGTTGTATAAATTTTTCACATACGAAAATACTTATTTTTTCTCCTTTTTAAACATTATTAAATGATAAGATTTTTTAATAAAAGAAAGTGATAAAAACGCTGTCAGTTATTAAATAAAAAATAATTAAAGTTTAGGAGTTGGTAACTTTGATATTAAATTACAAAAGTTGCAGTAATAGAATTAGCGACCACATTTTTATGTTATTAGGTACATCTATTCGACATCGACATTCCTAATAAGATTACTTTTCGAGAGAGTGATTCACTCAGTCCTGGTGACTCCCTAACGACGTTCGATGTGAAGGGCTGCAAAATAGGTATTGGCATTTGCTATGATATTAGATTCGAGGAAATGGCACGCATTCCAGAGCGAATGATAATCAATTATACGTTGCCTGCATATCACCGGCTCGTGTTCGTTAAGCAAGTTACGTCGCATGCGGACATACACAGTTGACCAATCCATGGGGAAAGAATCTTTACGATTTAGAAACTCAAGAGAATATGGCAGTCACCGATATCAAAAAAAAAAAAAAAAAAACTGGCGAACCGTGTGTTACCACAACGAGACACGCGATGCTATTTGTCGCTTTAAATTGTGCCGCAACTCGTTTTTGAGATCTTTGCCAGGGGAGCGTTAAAATCTGCTGAAAATATATTTCTGGCTTTTCTGGATTTTAACTGAAATATGACAAATAACGTTGTAAAACATATGTACTTATGACTTACAGAGTAATTGAGTGTACAAAATATATAGTATACAAAATAGCCAGCGATTTAGGGCTTTAAAAGATCAAAAGGAAAGAAAAGAAAAGAAAAGAAGAAAGATAATATGTTGTGGCAGTCTAAGTCGATCTAAGAAAATAGATAAAGGGTGGGAGGGGCAAAGCTAGTTAATCTGGAAAGAATCCAAGCGTCAATTTCAAGCATTTACAGAGAATCAAGCGGGCTGGTTAAAGTCGTGAGTTGAGCAATTATCCCGCGTTAGGTTCAATCAGGTTAGTCCCACGCGAAATTGATCCAACCATGCGAAAACGAGTGTATCCTGATTTCTGTCGCAGATACTTCTGGCTAGTGCAGTACCTACACGGTGGTTGTTGAAATAGCCGCTTCTCATCTATTTTCCGCAGCGCGGACATCATCCTTTGATCCTTTACGACTAACGAAGTTTTCGAAGATGTACGGCAGTTTGAGATTCTACTTGAAAATGATCATGATTGCGGTCTGTGTGCCGTCTGCTCTTCTTTTTGTCCTTCCGTTAAAGACTGGTAAGTTGATACTGATTAATTATGCGATCGAAACCCTATATAATTGCTATAAAAATTCCGCTAATATAATATTCCTTCTTTCTTGTATCTGTCTGCCACTCAGGTCGTTTTACTAATTGCAATAAGTAATTTCGACTTCTTTGCGCTCTCTTTTAACGCATTCGAGACCGAAAGAAATTCATATCAGTCAGTAGGCAAGGGTATAATATACATATTTTATATATAACTTATGTAGTAATGTATGTATCATGTTAATTTCATATTTTCTTCAATATAGAATTATTATATATGTCGGGTTTACATTAGAATTAGGGTTAGGGGCGTGAAACGAATCTTCGTTTGGGTTACACGTTGTCGTTATGCAATAGAGAAGACATTGACTAGTGCAAATACGATTATTACAGAACCGGACAAGTAACCGTGGTAGTTAGGTACTCGAGAAACTAATGACAATGATCCTAGGTTCAATAACGAATCCGTGGTCGACGGGATGATAGATGAACGTACTCACAAAATCGAAGTCGGACGCGTAATATTCACTGATCGTAAAGAGTTACTCCTTTCATCAATGAGATCGCGAGCGAGAATGCCTTTCCCGTCCCGATGATGCCACAGAGGAAAACTATAATGGGGTGTGTCTAAGGATACGAGATCATCGGGTTCGTCGAGAAAAGCCTTCGTTCAGAAAGTAAGGCAAATTGGCGTTGCTGCTAATTGGTCAATCTCCATATCGGTGGTTAGAAAAAGATGCTAGCCGCCCTCGAGGGAAAGTTGCTAGTGGGAGACGCCGCTCGTTGAAAAATATGTCTCCCCTATCTTCCCGTAGTTGGGACAAAGACTGTTTGTCTGTTTGAAGGGCTTTAGTTAACTAAACCTTAAGATTTATAACGGGCCCTCGGGCTAGCCGAACATGTACTGCGGAGACGCATCGACATCTGGCATTCATCTTACTCGAAGAATAGGGTCTGCGTGTGGCGAGCCACGGGACAGAAACCGTTGGAATGTTTACTGTCGCGTGTCGCCACGAATATTTCTTTTAAGGAGAGCTATAGAATTACTCCATACCTTTGTTAAACAAAGCGTTCATCCCGTAACGGCGGCTACGTTCGGCGACTGACTGTCGCCTCGAGCCCAAGCTCATTATCACAACTCTCGAACAATTACAATCGGATTGAATAACTACAATTGTTCAATTACAGACTCCGGTGTTCTTTCATCTCCGACATATATATATGTCGGATCACGATTCGAATTTTGGGCGCGCGACGACTCTTCGTGTGGACTAGCCATCGTTTCACAAAGCCGAGATTTTATTTACACGTATATACAGGTCTATCACTAAGCTCAACAAATAATAAGTACAACTAATAATAAGTCTAACAAACACTAAGCCTAATGAATAATACGATCTACGAATAATTAAATTAAATAATACTATTAGCAATGTTTGAGTTCAAACGAATCCACGGTCACCGGGATAACTCCTTACTAAGCGAAACTAACTTAGACGCAAATGCGATCGTCGAAAATGCTCGATGTATCACTCTCCAAGGCAATCGCAAGAATGCCAGCCTCGTGGAGATTTTTCTCCCTGTACAATTGCATTTTGTTTTCTATACCCGTTTGGAAGCATCGAGAAGGTTCCAAACGCCGTTGCTAGGCACACTCGTTGGAAGCATCGAGAAAGTTCCAAACGCCGTTGCTAGGCAGTTTCTGCCTGGAGTTTTGATTACTAATACAATGTATGTCCCATTGCATCGGCACCTCCGAGGCAACATCACACGTGGCTAGGCCCGCTCTCGAGGCCGCATGCCGCCACAACCACATTTCTCGGAAAACACATACAACCACTCCAAACCTCCGTTAGATAAAACATCCATCCCGTGACCGTGGCTACGTTCAGCGACCGATTGTCACCTGGAACCCAATCTCGCTTATTACAAATCTTAAGCAATTACAACTATAATAAAATCTAGGCTAAGGTACTAGAGGATGTTCCCAAAATTTCCAAGGAAAGGCTTCGGCTTTCCTTTCATCTCCGACATATATTTTTTACATTTGTAGTTGCGCACAGATTTTATTAAAGAAAAGTGTTAACAATGTGTTTTCATGATTTATTTCTCGCGACTGACTTCCATTAATCCCTAATATTCCAGTCGCCATAAGCGTGTAAATCTAACATGGCTGCTCATAAATGTCATCAGTAAAGTTGTGGTGACGGGTCTTTAGTTTTGCTTGATATCGAAGTAATTTTCCGTCTGCCGCTCGTTTTTCCTTATTCTACCGCAATTAGAACATTTATTTATTAATATTGTTTTAAAGTGACAAAAGTATTGTTCGTGTGAATATACGTATAAATATATATATATATATATATATTATGTTGTGTGTCATTTTAATATGGCTAATGTTTTGTAATTCTTCGATTGCGTTATTTATTGTTTTGAGTAGTTTATTTTATAGAGTATTCGATAATATAAAACATACGCGCACACGTACATATATATATATATACGTATTCATATGCATATTTCTCCTGGCAGTGTAGTATTCATACGAAATGAAATGTCAATTATTTATTTATCCTTTACCGGAATGTAGGCTAGTTTTAAGTATGTATCTTAGATTATCGATTTGAATCAATAATGTAGAATGCGCATACATTAATAGTAGTTTAGTTTAGAATATAATTTACATATTTATATATAGACATGCATGTTCCGTAATATAGTTCTTATTTTATAATTCTTTACCGGAATGTAGGCTAGTTTAAAGTATGTATCTTAGATTATCGGTTTGATAGAATTCGCACCTATATATATATTTCTGACAATGTAACCTTCATTTCTTTAATAATACAATATTGTATGTTTTATGTATTCGTTAAACTATTAGTTTTTGACTTCATGTATACTTATATTTCATAAATTGATAATATTGTATTTATTGCATAGTATTGGAAGCACTGTCTCTAATATTTACTAGGTTATTACATGTTCGGCATATATGTTTATACTTATATGTAACTCTCCAAATTGATTGATTGAAATATATTTATATATATATATATATATATATATATATATATATATATATATATATTCCTGGCGTTTCAATTATTTTCCCCTTTTGTAGTTATTCTTATTTCCTGGTTTATTTAGAATTGTGTGTATATGTATTTTGTTTATTGGTTGGATCCGTTAATCGCCCTCGTTTTGTTAATCCTTCCTTTCGTTTCGTAGTGCCGTGTGTTCGTTTGTGCATTCAAATCCTTATTCGCGTGTTTTGTATAGAATGGTTTTCTTGTTCTTGTTACGGCGCGTGCGGAGCGCGGACGTGACATCCCCGCCCTTGGAGTTCAAATTTCCAAAGGAAATTTGACTGATGGTATCTCTGAGTTCGCTCAAGGCGGACGTAGATGTCGTTGGTAGTTGAGTGACTACCGGTGTTATCGATATCCCTTGAGGTTGTGCTGTTTGATCATCGATATTTCGTCTTCTTTTGAGGTATAGTAGCGGGTGGGTGACTGAGCCGCATATTGCTCCTAATAGGGCGATTCCGCATTCGTAAGTTTCACGTAACTGGTATCCGTGTGCGGCTATATATATTATTGTCTTGATTAGTTTAAATATTGCCAGTAATCCAAATATTGCTGCACTGACAGTTCCAAATTCCATAAAACCAGTCCATAAGCTTGATACGGTATTTTTCGCTATTGTCGTTAATGTGTTTTGTCCATCATTCCCAGGATGTTTACTGTTCCAGGGACGATTGTTTTTCCTGTTGCTCCTCTGGCCAATGCGTTCAAGACTGCAGATTTTCTGCCGGGAACATGACGTGGTCCCGTAGTGCATCGAGGTCTTTTGGGTATACATTCCGCTCGTGGCCAACGACGATGGTGCTGAATATCGCCACGTTTGGCGCACGTCCGGGCGGAGTTCCTGTGGTGCGATTCCTTTGCCAAACGGGTAGTTCCGAGTAGCATTTTGTTGTATGTCGTACCTTTACTTGTACCGGAATGCATTTGACTATATGGACCGCTTCTCCTGCGATCAATGTTGAGAAATGTTAAGTTGGTATGATCGCTGCTTACTACAAGCTAAGTTGGTACGACTTCTAACGACGCTCTTTTGTCTTAGAAGTCGACCACGTTGTTCTATTGACTTGGAGATTCCTGTGTGGTAAGACGTGTGATAAGACTGAAATATATTGGAGAAAACGAATCTAAGTGAATCGTTACTTTATAAACCCAAAACCTTATTAAATAACAATCAAAGCCATGTGTCCTGGGTTTTGGTTATGGTGTATGCAAATTCGTCGGGCGGTAAGTTTGCCAAGCTTAAGGCGTTCTCTATTAATTTCTTCTGTGTGGTGTATCTTTGCGTCAGTGTATCATGGTATAATGTTTTCATTTCTCGAGTTTATCAGAAATAGGAATAACCTTTTATAGAAAAAGAAAATTTTGTATTTATATATATTATATTTTTTCTTTCCTTTTTTTCTTCTTTTTTTTTCTTCTTCCCCTTTTTCTTTTTTTTTGTTTTTTTTTATTTTTAAAACCTTTGTTTTATTTTAGGTTTTACGTACTTGTTATCAGTGAAAATAAATATTATGAATACTACTTGGATTGGAATTATATACATATATGCGTACAAAATCCATTTCTACATGTTAGATATAATAATATAACAATACTACGTAGATTAATACATAATAAAATATCCTTTTACTTCGGTTATATTTATTACTAACTCTCAATTAATCTATCTTAATTATTTTCTAACCACTTTCTATATTTATCAGCTATTTTATTTCTTCTTGTTAATCTGCGAAATCCATGCATGTACACTTCCTTGTATGGTGATTGATTGTTCACGAGGTAAGTTGCACTTTCACTGTTTTCGTTATTGGTTGAACTAACACGTTTTACATTCAAACAGTAATTGGAACACTCGTAATAAACTTCTTTTCTTTTTCCAAGTTTCCGCTATCTGTGTCATTCGACAAACAGTGCCACGCCTCCACAGCACCGTTATAACATTTAGCGATGCTGCTCTTTGCATTAAGGCAATTGAAGTTAATTCGTTCGTTTATTTTCAGCTGGTACATGGTGTTCCGCAAGCAGGGAGCCATAACCTATTTTGCATGTAGACCTTCTTGTATGATGATTACTTGTTTACAAGGTAACTTTCACTTCCCCTCTTTTAATTATTTATTGAATCGACATGTTGTATATTCAAACAATAATTGGAGTACACATAATAATTTTCCCTTTTTCTTTTTAGGTTTTCGCTATCTGTATTATTCGACGAACAGTGTTACACCTCCTTTTGATTTATCCATAATATAGTTATAACATTTAGTAACCTTGTATTTTGCACCGAGACAATTGAAACTAATTTATTCACTTATTTTAGGTAGCTGTCATACATTGTGTTCCACGAACAACGATCCATAACCTATACTTGCACGTACACTTTCTTGTATGTTGATCACTTGTTCACAAGGTAACTTTCACTTTCACTAGTTAATTGTTCATTGAGTTAACACGTTTTATATTTAAGCAATAATTGAAACACGTATAATAATTTTCCTTTTTCCTTTTAGGTGTTCGATATCTGTATTATTCGACGAACAGCACTATAACATATACTACCGCACTACGTTGCCCACTGAAATCGCTTTATTCATTGCTTATTTCGATTATGCGCTAGTTTTAACTTGTTTAAATGCACCGTTCGCCGAATCCCTTTTACTTCGATCTTGACGTTTTGGTTCTGCAAGATTTCTAGCACTTTGTATGGTCCAGTATATTGATCGGAGAATTTTCCTTTACTGGGTTCTTTTAGTAAATATATCGAATCTCCTATTTTAAAATCTTGGGGGTTGATTCGTCGGTCGCAATATTCTTTTGATCTTAGTTTGGATTTTATCAAATTTTCTCTTGCCATTCGTTGTATGGTGTTAATTTTATCGAACAGATCTTCGAGATATTCTGCGTAAGTTGGTTCCATGTTCTCTTCGATTATTACTTCACCAGTAGGTTCTCTGGCTAGATGTCCAAAAACTAATTCGTGCGGGGAGAATTTCGTTCCTTCGTGTACAGAGGTATTATAGGAAAACATAGCTAATTCTACCCATTCGTCCCAATTTTTGGAATTTTCAATGTATAATTTGAGATATTCTATCAGCACGTGGTGAGATCTTTCGATTGAACCGTTACTTTGTGGATGATATGCCGTCGTGGTATATTGTTTGATGCGGAATCTCTTTGCTACTTTCTTCATTAATGAGGATGTAAAGTTCGTTCCTTGATCAGTGAGAATAGCTCTCGGTGACCCGAAACGACAAATAAATCGCTTTACAAAAACGTCCGCTATCTCGGCTGAAGAGATTCCTCCTAGTGGAATCCCAATTGAGTATTTTGTTAATAAGTCTTGGATAGTTAATATATATTCGTTTCCCTTTTGGGTTTTTGGTAATGGACCTATAATATCCATACTAACCTTATCGAACGCTTTACCTGGTGTGTCTGTAAGTACCATTGGTTGCTTTGCTTTTATTCTTGTGAGTTTCTTCAATTGACATTCCTTAAATGTTCTTACGTAATCTTGAATTTCCTTTTTCATATTTTCCCAATAGTAATGTTGTCGTATTCTTTGATAAGTTTTTGTTATTCCTTTGTGTCCTGCTACGCTTGATTCATGTTTTTCTCGTATTATGTTGTTCCGCGCTTCCACAGATGGGGTAATTACTTCCCCAGTGCAAATGGTGATGGTTAAGGTTTTTTCCATAAATATTTCCTTTAATTTTCTGATTGTATATCGCCAGGGTATTTCCTCCAAGTTTCCTTTGCTAATGCTGAACGAAGTTAACTGTTTTTCATTTACTGCGTCTAATAGAGATCTTAGCGAGTTTAATAAATTTTCTGGTGTTATTGGAATATTTCTATTTTCCTTTATCGGTAGGAATACAATGTATTTTCCAGAATCGTAATTCAATCTTGCTTTTTCTAACATTAAATCTTCATAACGAGGTAATTTTC
Source organism: Bombus vancouverensis nearcticus (assembly GCF_051014615.1). Lineage (NCBI taxonomy): Eukaryota > Metazoa > Arthropoda > Insecta > Hymenoptera > Apidae > Bombus > Bombus vancouverensis. Next base: position 65,838 of record NC_134920.1, read on the forward strand.
CCGTTTCCTTCATTTCTAAGGCTCCTTTATCTATCAGATTGCCATGTATATCTATAAATACTACTTTATGGTCATTTACTCTCGCAATTGAGTCTCGGGTTTCTGAAATTCTTAGTTCCGCAATTATCGTAGGTCTCGTGTCCTTTTCTCGTTGTTGAATTAGTTCTGGAATTACAGTGGAGGTCTCTTTTTCGCTTGTTGTATCCGTGCCTTCTTTTTCTCGATTGGTTATTTCTCTATCTGTACTTACATCGATTTCTGCTAATGCTTGGTCTAAATATTTTATGGGGGTTTCTTCTATTGTAAAATGTTTTCGGGTAAAACCCTTTCCTTGATTTTTAGAATCACTGGATTGAGGCAAGACGTGTGGTTTAGCTTCGGATATGGGAGAGTCTTCGATTGACGTATCTATTCCGAATCTTTTTGAGACAGGATAGCGAATCGGTGAGACTTCCTCTCTCTTTCTGATTGGTAAACAAACTTCCGGAGGGTTCCTAGATAATGCGTCTGCGTTTGCGTTCGCCCTGCCTTCTTTGTATATAATATCAAATTCGAAGTCCGATAACTTTAATTTCCATTTCCAAATTCTTGAAGTAGGATCTTTGATAGAATGCATCCACACTAAAGGTTTATGATCGGTTACGATGGTAAACTTTCTTCCGTAAAGATACGGTCGGAAGTGCATTGCGCTGTAAACAATTGCCAGACACTCCTTTTCTATGGTAGAGTAGTTTTGTTCGGCGGGATTTAATAGCCTTGAGGCATACGCAATCGGCAAATCCTTTCCGATTGGCCCTTGACTCAGTAAACCGCTTATTGCATATCCTGATGCGTCTGTAGTAAGGTTAAAGGGTTTAGAAAAGTCTGGATATTGCAGGATGGGTTTCGTCACTAACGCTGTCTTTAAATTATTGAATGCGTTTTCTTGATTTTCTGTCCATTTAAAGGGAGTGTCTTTCTTTAATAGTTGTGTCAATGGTTTCGCGACCTTGGGGAAATCGGGGTATAAATCTTCTGTAATATCCTGCTAGTCCCAGAAATTGTTTGATATTTTTCGCCCTCTTTGGTCGTGGAAATTTTGATACGGCTTCGACTTTCTTTGGGTCGGGTTTCACGCCATCCTCACTAATTACATGTCCTAAATAATTCACCTCGTGTCGTAAAAATTCGCACTTATCAGGTTGTAATCGTAATTTAGCTTTCCTCAGTCTTTCCATTAATTTATTAAATTTAATTTCGTGTTCTTGGAGAGACGCGGAATAAATCACTATGTCATCCAGATAGACGAATAGTTCTATTCCTTGCAGACCAGATAATATTGAATTCATCAAACGTTGAAATGTTGCTGGGGCATCTTTTAATCCAAAGGGCATTCTTTTGAATTGAAAATGCCCGTATGGTGTCGAAAATGCAGTTTTGTGGGCATCTTCCTGTGACATACGGATCTGGTGAAAGCCCGATGCCAAGTCAAACGTGGAAAAATATTTTGCACTTCCTAATTGATCCAATATTTCTGTAATGTTGGGTAGTGGGAAGGCATCGCCAATCGTTTTATCGTTCAATTTTCTATAATCGATGACTAATCTCCAGCGCTTATTTCCTTGCGAATCGGGTTTTTGGGCACAATCCATAACGGGGAGTTATATGGAGATATTGATGGTTCCACTACGTCCGTATCTAGTAGTTCTTGGACCTGTCGATTTATTTCTTCTCGATGTATTGGTGGATATCGATACTGTTTAGTATTGATGGGTATATTATCCGTTGTAATTATCCTATGTTCCAGAACTTCGGTTGCTTCCAATGTATCTCCTGGAATATGAAACCTATCTTGATTATTACGAATCAATTTTTTAGCATTTTCCTTTTCTTCTTCGTTCAAATGTTCGAGTCGTAGTAACTCATTTATTTTATCGTATCTACTTTCCTCCGATCTTAGAACTGTATTGCACGCTGTCCTAGGAAGCGGGTGGCGGGGGGGGGGGGGGATTTTCAAATTCTTTAATTACCATCGTTGGTGTTGTAAATACGTAATCTCTCGAAGTAGTATTTATTACTCTTATGTAACCTTTTCCTTTATGATTCCTCACAACTGCATTACCAAAATAGATTCCCTTGTTCGGCTCGATTCTTGGAATAAATCCCTCTTTTATCTCTGGATTAGCGATATTAATCGAACACGTTATTGAACTTCGCTTCGGTATAATTATTTTTTCTTTAGTATCGAAGGGAATATAAATATTTCCCCACTTGATATGTTTTTCCTCATAATCTAAACGAGCTTTACAACCTGCAAAAAATTCGGATCCTAGGATTCCGTCTTGATCGATTAGCAATGAATCATCGACTACATGAAAAACAACCGGATGGCCCGCAACCTGTATTACCGTCTGCCCTAAGAAGACCAGGCTCGTTGCCGTAATTCCTCGCACTTCGATTGATTCCTTTTCGTCGATGATGGCTGAATCGAGTATAGCAGGTTCCTTGATAATGTTGATTTCCGATCCAGAGTCTAATAATAAACTCGTCTTAGTCTTTAGATCTGGGGAATCTATTCGTGCAGTTGGGGTCGTTGGGGAATCGTTAAATTTTATTGAAATAATTCGGAGAGGTCGCCTTCCGAATCTGAATTCAACTCCTGATGATTTTCCTTCGCCGGTTGCTTGTGCTTCACTCTTTTCCTTTTGCCTTGAGATTCTGGATTCTCTGTCTGTGACCTCGTTTGGTTGTGGGATGACTCCCCCACAATATTTAGTGGTTGTTCGTTCGATCTTATGGTCGGCATTGCGTTCGCTCTGTCTCTCGTTATGGGTGGTGGAGTCGATCTCGCGGGGGTGGCTGTCCTTGTTGTGTTTGTTGCCGTCGGCGCCGGTCGCCTGGTTGCCGCCTGTACTCTTGGGCGATTCGGCGTATCGTTCCTTCGTGGCTCGCCCCATTCTCCCGAAGGACGTGTTTGGTTTCCCGATGGTCTCGAAGCATAGGGTACGATTAATCCGGCATCTACTCGGGCTTTAAATTTGTAACAGTCTTTCACTAGATGCCCGGGTTTTTTTGCAATAGTTACACGTGATATTTTGTCTTGTAGAATTCAAAAAATTCTGCGATGGATGTAGCGATCTTCGATCTTGGTGGTTGTTCCTGATATTGTTGTTAGTGTTCGAAGGATGTGCGTTGTCGCGTCTGTAATAGTTCGAGGGTGTCGGTCGTTGGGGTCGCGTTCTATCGGTTATTTGTTTCAATTCGTGTGTTGCTTTGACGGCTTGACGATACGCATCTTCTAAAGTATGGTACCCTGCTATTTTTATTCGCACATATACCTCGTTCGGAAGTCCTTTAACGAAAGCTTCTTTCGTTTCCCAATCTATAGTATCTTGGATATCGGGGGATATGATGCCGTAGTCGCCTCTTTCTCCGTCCATTATTGCCAATCTAAGATTTCTAACGCGATCCATATAATGTAATATGTCTTCCCCGGGTCGTTGAAATATCGTTCCTAATTCCCCTTTATATTCGTTAAGAGATTTCTTTGGGCCGAATAGATCCTTTAATTTGTTTCCGAAATCGTTTAGACTCATTAATTCTGTGTCTTCGATGTCGAGGAGCGCGTGTCCACGGAGCTTATTTACTAACAATTTTACCAATTGAGGTTCTTGATATCTGGGAACCATATTTCGCGCGCGCTCACAAGCTCTTAAAAAGTGGAATACCGATGGTCGATATCCGTCAAACACTGGCACCGATTCGATCGCATCTTTTAGCTTAATTGGCTGGGTATGTCCTCTCGGCTGGACCGTCTCTTGTTGCGTTGTCGGCGGCGATACGGGTGTTTTAGGTTCTTGTTTTAAGTTCGAATAAGCCGCTTTGTAATTCGGCGAGTTTTGCACTCATATCGCGAAAGTTCGCATCCCATGCTTTAAGCTTTTCCGACAATGTCAAAACCATTTCTTCGTCCAACGATTCCACTACACCCGCCATTGTTTCTTAAATATTTGTTAAATATATATATTAATCAAGATAGACTAACTAAATATTAACGACAAGACATGACTGAACTCGGTGCAAAGGAATGAAGTTATGCTACACGAAATAACTGGTAACACAATGCACAAAACATTAACTAAATTAAACGAGACTTACATAAATGCAAGTCACGTATAATCGAAACAATGACTATTGAAATTCGGTAACAATACAATCCATGCTATCGCATTAAAGTAGCACACGGTATTGACACACACAATATCACGAAACACAAAACAATATTACAAAACACTACTAAATAAAATTATAGTGATTAACAATTAATTAGTTATTTCAACAACACGTTACTGTTGACATTAAACCAACGCCATACCAAAGAGACACGCGAGCGACCATGTTGAAAAATTCGTCGCGCGCACATACAAATAACAGCCAATGCAATACAATACAGCATCATAATAGCAATGTTAGGTACTAAAAAAAAAAAAAAAAAAAAACAAGAAAAAGGGGCAGAGAGTTAAGGAAAATATATATAATAAATAACAACTAACATAATTATAACATATTATATATATTATATTATATACAGGGATACAGTATTCGTACAAAGGAACAGATCCAAACGAAAATTATATATATAAAAAAAAATAAATAATATATATATGTAATATTGTGATATAATATATTTACAAGGAATGGATGATACAGATGTTAATCGGACAGAAAAAGACGATTGTTGTTCAACCTGAACTATTCACACCAAACGTACAGAAGATCACGTGGCCAAGATCACGTAGGTCTCCTCTTTCCAAAACTACGCGACCAAAAAACAAACGCCTCGGCTCTCGCGACATTCCACGCGGTTCACCCGCCAACTCCCAGACCTCTCACTCACGATACTACACTCGGCCATCCTGCAATAACATCTGCCCTCAGATGTTGCCTTCTATCTCGCTGTCATCAGATGCGTCACTTTCGGCGTTTATGACCCAAGGTTTCAGAAAATCAGCAGTAGTTGATGACCGTTTTGGCCCCTCATGCTCTCCTACCTTCTCCGCAATGTAGCGATCATTCCGCATTGCTCGCACAATCCGGTACGGACCCCAAAATCTTCCTCCCAGTTTTAATCCTGGGCCAAACTGCGTTCTCTTTATGGCCACCAACTCTCCACTTAGGTACTGTTTCGCACCTTTTCTTCTTTTGTTGTAGTGCCTCCGATTTTCCTCTTGAGTAGCAGCAATTTTCTTTTTCGCGTCCTCACGCAGTTCACGACGTTGCTCTTCGAATTCCACCACCCATTCTTCTTCAACCAATTTTCGGATCTGTGGGTCTTCTTTAGTTTGCATCTCGACCCCGACAAGTAGCTGGAAAGGAGTTTTTCCCGTGCTCCTGTTTAATGTAAAATTCAGGTATTTCTGTACTTGGTCGACATGTTTATACCAATCATCGGGTTTAGGGGCAGTCAGTTTAGTTAGTAAAGGTATGAGTGTCCTGTTTACCCTCTCTACCTGCCCGTTCCCCCTCGGCGCCCCCGTCGTGACTAATAAATGCTTTATATTTTCTTCTTCGCAATACTCTTGGAACGCGTTGGATGTGAACGCTGTTCCCCGATCAGAGATAATTCGTCGTGGGTTCCCAAAAACAGCCGCTTGCTTCTTCAGTCGATCGATAACATCCGCGGTATCAGTAGATCTAGTAGGATAAAGCCACGTAAACTTCGTGAACGCATCCACTACTACAAAGATGTGTGCGTATCTTTTCTTTGTAGCTGTCATAGGGCCCACATGGTCAATATGGTAAGTGTCTAACGGTGTGTCACCTTTGTCTAACGGATTTAGATATCCCTCTTGCTTGCCCAATTTTCGTTCGGCTAGGATACAATCGAGACAGTTAGATACCACATGCTCGACCTTTTCACGTAGCCCCTTAAACCAAAAGTCCTTCTTGACTATAGCTTCTGTTTTGGTGACCCCAAAATGCCCACGCTCGTGCGCCTGCCTGACTACCTGAACCTGCATAGCCTTCGGTACTACTATTAACACATCATCCTTACACTCTTTATACAAAATATTGTTCCGTATTACATACCCATCGACCTGATTGCACGTTGCGGCGTCTAAAATCCTACGGACTTCAACGTCCTTGTTCTGTGCACTTCTCAACCGTGCAATCAGCCCGTCTTCACCTTCCGTTACATACATAGTGCTCGGCAGGGGGTTTCTACTCAGAGCATCCACATGCTGCATGCTTTTACCTGGCCTATGACACACCTGATACTTAAACTCGTCTAGTAACAAGGCCCATCTGGCTACACGCACACACAAATCTTTCTTTTTCATTGTCATAGCAAACGCTTGGCAATCCGTGACGATAGTAAACGGCATACCTAACAGATATATTCTAAACTTGTTCAACGCTTTTACAATTGCTATTACTTCCAGTTCGTAACTGGTGTACTTTGCCTCGGCGGGAGTTGTTTTTCCGCTGGCAAAGTAGACCGGATGGAATTTTCCATCGTCCAGATCTAGTTGCATTAAAATTGCTCCGTAACCCTCTGCGGACGCGTCTGTATGCAACTCAGTCTCCGCGCCCATTCTATACAACTTTAACACTGGTTCGTTGACAAGCGCTGTTTTCAAGATTTCAAAGGCCTCTACTTCTCGATCGCCGAACTGAAATTTTACCTCCTTTTTCAACAAATCCGTCAAAGGCTTAGCAATCTTCGCGTATCCCCTAATAAATTTTCGAAAGTACCCCGTAAGTCCCAAAAAACTCTGAACCTTTTTAACAGATGTTGGCTTGGGAAAGTTTGCTACTGCCCTAGATTTATGTGTGGACGGCCTTATGGTATTTTTTGAGACTATATACCCCAAATATTCAATTTCCTGCTGCAGAAAACGACATTTTCCCCAGTTTATAATTAGCCCATACTGCTCAGCTAACTCTATGACCATTTGCAAACGTTCCCACGCCTCCTCTAAATTCTTTGCAAGAATAATAATGTCATCCATATACACGATAACAATACCTTTACCTACTAGTTCCTTAAAGATCATCGAAATATACTTCTGGAACACAATGGGTGAAATCTTTAAACCAAACGGCAACTTCAAAAATTCATATTGCCCCGATGGCGTAACGAAAGATGTATATTTTCGGCTGTCTTTGTCTAAACACACGTGAAAAAAACCATTCTTTAAATCCAACGTTGTGAAAAACTGAGTACCTTGCAATGCATCTAAAATATCATCAATTAAAGGCAATGGGAAATGTGGACACTCAATAAGTTCATTAAGCTCGCGAAAAGCAACACAGACTCTGATAGAACCATCTTTCTTTCTAACTACAACTATGGGACTTGCATATTCTGAGTTTGACGGTTTTATTATGCCTTCATTTGTCCATAATTCCATCAACTCGTCCACCTCTTTTTTCTCCGAAGGCGCCAATCTTCGCGGCCTTCGAACCACAGGTTTGTCACTCTTTAAAACGATTTTTGCCGTTATCCCAACGTCCCGCTTTTTCTCCGGCCTATACCCCCTAACGATATCGCGAATCGCTTCACGATAATGCGGTTCCCGTACGTGTGTTAGGTCTGTTTCGTCGGTCTGTTCTACCACGTTAACTCTAAACACATCCGGCACGTCTTTGGTCGTCTGTTCGTCAAGCCGCAAGAAAGTCACTTCGCCTCGTTTAACCCGTAACTCTACCTGATCCAGAAAATCAGTGCCTAACAACAGGCCGTGCTTCGTCAATATTTTGTTTGAAGCAACGTGCAAAGTGATTGGCAGTTTACACCCATCAACCGTCATTACCTTGGTGAATTCACCCCAGGTCTCATTGCCAGCGGAACCAACACCGTCGAACTTAAGCGTGCATTTACCTAGCGGTGGTGACCCTAACCTCGCATACTCGCCTGATCGAATGAACGTGAGATCACTACCCGTATCCACTAGTGCCACAAACCTACAATCATCTATCGCCACTTCCTTCACATACTTCCCCTTTTCGGATCTTGACACTACGCAAGTCTCTTTCGGTCGTGCCGTACACCTCGCTGCAATATGTCCAAATCCGCTGCACTCGGAACACCTAACACCTTCTCCCCTCTCCGGACACTTAACACTTAGATGATCCTCACTACCGCAAATGAAGCATCTTCTTTTCTTCATTGCATCTACAGATTGACTGGGCTTCCCGTTCTTCTGGGTTTTAGCCGGCTTCACAATCGACTTTACTCTGCGACTCTTCTGCTCTCCGTACATCACTAACCTCTTCCTCAACTCTTTGATTGACGTAGCGCCGTACAATATAGCCTTATTGTTCTCGTCGTCTATTATTCCATCCACTATGTATTCCACCTTTGCTTCCTCCTCTATGTCCACATGGTTGGCTATTTCGAGCATGCGGTACATGTAAGCCAAACATGCTTCATCACTCTCCTTTTTTGTTTCTTCAAGTTTCTGATGTACTTGCCTACTGTTGACTTTCCTCGAAAATTCTTTCACTAGCCCCCTCTTCAACTCATGCCAAGTCCTGGCATGACACTCGAAGCTCGCAAATATTTTCGCTGATCCCTTCAGCAGCTTCCTCGCGTAGACTGCCTTCTGCCCATCCGACCACATGCACGTATCAGCGACTTCCTCGAACGACTCGAACCATCGTTCGACATTTTCACCTTTGTTGCCACTAAACGAGTCTAATGCATCTTCGACGTCTCTAAAACTCAGTGTCGAACCAACACATGCCCTTCGACAATATTCATCACGGTCCTGATACATCCTTCGCGTACCTCTCTTGTATCCTCTTGCGTTTTTTTTGTCATCTTCATACTCACTTTCGTCGTCGCTTTCTTCTTCCGACGATATGTCATTACCATCCATGGCCGCTTGTAGCCGTGCGCGTAATTCTACTTTTCTTCCCGTCGTTTTTAAACCCAAACTAGCGAGGCACTCCTTCAACTCCTTCGTATTCATTTTCTCAAAATTTTCGTCTTCGTTACAATCACGCTCAGCTCTCTGTACATTTCCTAAATCTCGTTGACCGGTTAGCTCTTCACCGCCCGTCGATCCCTTAGGATACGATTGTCCAGCCCTACACGCCCGATTCAGCCTTGCAATCAGCACTGACCTCGCACCAGATATAGGGAGGTTCATTCGCGTGAGCTTACTCCTCAGCTACTCCAGCGTCGAACCCTCTTCACCCGACAATCGTTCGTCCCCAACGTTTGCCATTTTTCACACTACACAAACTTAAACAGTCAACGATATCGTCTTTTATCGCACCGCGTACCGGTAAATTCACAACTAGCTCGAATAGCTCTGTTAAACCGTTTCGTTTTCTGTCTTGTCCAATCCCGGACGAGCCCCCAAAAATGTAATATCGTGATATAATATATTTACAAGGAATGGATGATACAGATGTTAATCGGACAGAAAAAGACGATTGTTGTTCAACCCGAACTATTCACACCAATCGTACAGAAAACAGCACAACTAAATAATTAGATAACGACTCGACTTTCACAAAATGCAATCAACACTCTCTCGGCAACGCCACTCGCAAACTCTGTTTGTTGATTCCTTTTTTCCCGTCCCTTGGCAACCGCTCGTGGCCAAGATCACGTAGGTCTCCTCTTTCCAAAACTACGCGATCAAAAACAAACGCCTCGGCTCTCGCGACATTCCACGCGGTTCACCCGCCAACTCCCAGGCCTCTCACTCACGATACTACATATATACATTAACTATTTTTATATGTGTGTACAGAACTGATGGCGAACTCATCAACCATTTTCTGAACGACGGATGGAAGAACATGAATAGCAATCCACACAGTGGAACTGTAAAGTATTTGTACGCCACTCACGAAACCAAATACTGATGCTATCCACCTGTAAACAAACAACATTTATAACTATGCATATAATTTTCACTTATGTTCACCACTATATATATATACACGCATGTTGTAAAGTAGGCGATATTTATAACATTCACTTCCATTGATAATGCAGGTGACTCATAAAAATAAGCCGTCATATTTACCATTGCACGCACATATATATATATATATATACTCGAAAACAAGGTACATTTGTGATATTTATTCCTATTGATGATATATACTTATATATTTATAACAATAAAACAAATCTCATTTATACTACTTACCAATACGTACGCATATATGTATATAATTACAATCCAAGTAGTATTCATAACATTTATTTTCACTGATAACAAGTACGTAAAACCTAAAATAAAACAAAGGTTTTAACAATAAAAAAAAACAAAAAAAAGAAAAAGGGGAAGAAGAAAAAAAAAGAAGAAAAAAAAGGAAAGAAAAAAATATAATATATATAAATATAAAATTTTCTTTTTCTATAAAAGGTTATTCTTATTTCTGATAAACTCGAGAAATGAAAACATTATACCATGATACACTGACGCAAAGATACACCACACAGAAGAAACTAATAGAGAACGCTTTAAGCTTGGCAAACTTACCGCCCGACGAATTTGCATACACCATAACCAAAACCCAGGACACATGGCTTTGATCGCAGGAGAAGCGGTCCATATAGTCAAATGCATTCCGGTACAAGTAAAGGTACGACATACAACAAAATGCTACTCGGAACTACCCGTTTGGCAAAGGAATCGCACCACAGGAACTCCGCCCGGACGTGCGCCAAACGTGGCGATATTCAGCACCATCGTCGTTGGCCACGAGCGGAATGTATACCCAAAAGACCTCGATGCACTACGGGACCACGTCATGTTCCCGGCAGAAAATCTGCAGTCTTGAACGCATTGGCCAGAGGAGCAACAGGAAAAACAATCGTCCCTGGAACAGTAAACATCCTGGGAATGATGGACAAAACACATTAACGACAATAGCGAAAAATACCGTATCAAGCTTATGGACTGGTTTTATGGAATTTGGAACTGTCAGTGCAGCAATATTTGGAATACTCGCAATATTTAAACTAATCAAAACAATAATAGATATAGCCGCACACGGATACCAGTTACGTGAAACTTACGAATGTGGAATCGCCCTATTAGGAGCAATATGCGGCTCAGTCACCCACCCGCTACTATACCTCAAAAGAAGACGAAATATCGATGATCAAACAGCACAACCTCAAGGGATATCGATAACACCGGTAGTCACTCAACTACCAACGACATCTACGTCCGCCTTGAGCGAACTCAGAGATACCATCAGTCAAATTTCCTTTGGAAATTTGAACTCCAAGGGCGGGGGTGTCACGTCCGCGCTCCGCACGCGCCGTAACAAGAACAAGAAAACCATTCTATACAAAACACGCGAATAAGGATTTGAATGCACAAACGAACACACGGCACTACGAAACGAAAGGAAGGATTAACAAAACGAGGGCGATTAACGGATCCAACCAATAAACAAAATACATATACACACAATTCTAAATAAACCAGGAAATAAGAATAACTACAAAAGGGGAAAATAATTGAAACGCCAGGAATATATATATATATAAATATATTTCAATCAATCAATTTGGAGAGTTACATATAAGTATAAACATATATGCCGAACATGTAATAACCTAGTAAATATTAGAGACAGTGCTTCCAATACTATGCAATAAATACAATATTATCAATTTATGAAATATAAGTATACATGAAGTCAAAAACTAATAGTTTAACGAATACATAAAACATACAATATTGTATTATTAAAGAAATGAAGGTTACATTGTCAGAAATATATATATAGGTGCGAATTCTATCAAACCGATAATCTAAGATACATACTTTAAACTAGCCTACATTCCGGTAAAGAATTATAAAATAAGAACTATATTACGGAACATGCATGTCTATATATAAATATATAAATTATATTCTAAACTAAACTACTATTAATGTATGCGCATTCTACATTATTGATTCAAATCGATAATCTAAGATACATACTTAAAACTAGCCTACATTCCGGTAAAGGATAAATAAATAATTGACATTTCATTTCGTATGAATACTACACTGCCAGGAGAAATATGCATATGAATACGTATATATATATATATATATACATATATATATATGTACGTATATATATATATATATGTACGTGTGCGCGTATGTTTTATATTATCGAATACTCTATAAAATAAACTACTCAAAACAATAAATAACGCAATCGAAGAATTACAAAACATTAGCCATATTAAAATGACACACAACATAAATAAATATATATATATATATATATATATTTATACGTATATTCACACGAACAATACTTTTGTCACTTTAAAACAATATTAATAAATAAATGTTCTAATTGCGGTAGAATAATGAAAAACGAGCGGCAGACGGAAAATTACTTCGATATCAAGCAAAACTAAAGACCCGTCACCACAACTTTACTGATGACATTTATGAGCAGCCATGTTAGATTTACACGCGTATGGCGACTGGAATATTAGGGATTAATGGAAGTCAGTCGCGAGAAATAAATCATGAAAACACATTGTTAACACTTTTCTTTAATAAAATCTGTGCGCAACTACAAATGTAAAAAATATATATATGTCGGAGATGAAAGAACACCGGAGTCTGTAATTGAACAATTGTAGTTATTCAATCCGATTGTAATTGTTCGAGAGTTGTGATAATGAGCTTGGGCTCGAGGCGACAGTCAGTCGCCGAACGTAGCCGCCGTTACGGGATGAACGCTTTGTTTAACAAAGGTATGGAGTAATTCTATAGCTCTCCTTAAAAGAAATATTCGTGGCGACACGCGACAGTAAACATTCCAACGGTTTCTGTCCCGTGGCTCGCCACACGCAGACCCTATTCTTCGAGTAAGATGATTCACGCCCCTAACCCTAATTCTAATGTAAACCCGACACATATATATATATATATATATATATATAATTAATTAAAAAGGGGGAAATATAAAATTAAAAATACATATATTTAACAAACATAAAATAGATATCACATTTAAAAAATATATATATATATCATACATAAAAGCAAAAGACATTTAAAAGGAAAAAAATAATAATAATAAGGAACCTCTGATGGAAATGCCTCCGCAAGCATTGTTCGAACGTCGATCACTGAAACCTAGGGAAACAACAAGAAAGGGAAAAACATCAAAATCGCAAAAACAATCATAAGCGTACCCCCAGCGGACCACCACCCCGTGGGGGATGGCATAAATAAGCAAAGCAACGTAGAGCAGGGCTCATTATTATTCCGGTGAACATTCTTATTACGTCCATTGCTCATTATTATTCTGGTGAACATTCTTATTACGTTCATTGCTCATTATTATTCCGGTGAACATTCTTATTACGTTCATTATTCTTCGTTCATTATTCTTCGCTCATTATTATAGTGATCATTGTTATTACCGTTCATTATTCTTTGTTCATTATTATTGCGATCTTCGTTATTACGGTTCATAATTATTTTGTTCACTCTTTGTGTTCATTGTTACTACGTTCGTTATTGCGCTTATCTTTAGAAATTTTGTATAGTATTTTGCGCTTCGGTGTCTTTAGTTTTTCGGTCAAGAAAAGAGAGCCGCGACTAAGTAAAAAGAAAATTTTATCTTTGAACGCGCATTGTAATTGCGGTATTAATCCAGTTAGGATTAAACGCAGGTTTAAGAATCGAAGACCACATGATGGCGCGTTTCATCTTAGCCGGCCTCGTGGCGGACCCAAACTACACGACATATCTTAGGACGGTAAGACTCGATAAGAATCTAACCTCGAGGGTCGTGAAATCCGATCTCCTACTTGAGGAAAGGAGAATGGAAGCGGCCATGGGTTCCTCCGAGAAGAACAGTGCAATGGCGGCTTGCAAACAATCGAAGACCAAGCCCCAACAAAATCAAGATGGCGCTAAGAAAAAGCACAAAAACCCAAAGGATAAAAAATGCTATAAATGTGGAAAACGAGGCCACATATCGTACAACTGCCATGAGGGAAAAGAAGACGAGGAAGAGAAAGACCCAGAAAACAAAGTGGAGGAAGGATCGGAAGATAAACCGAGATCCAAGGGACTTATCTCCACACTGGCTTTATCATCTATCAACCACGTGGAAAGGGACAGGATCAGCTATCTTGACTCGGGAGCCTCAAACCATATGACCCCGGATAGGTATCGGTTCGTGGACTTCGTGCCTGCGACTGAACAGATCCGGATTGGTAAGGGGTACCTGGAAGTCAAGGGAAAAGGCACGATCGTCGTGAAGATGACCAAAGCCTGTGGCGGGTGGAGTCTATCCTTGTCGAACGCCCTGTGGGTGCCTGAATTAGATGTAAATCTAATCTCGATCAGGCAATTGGCAGTGAAAGGCGTCACCACAGTGTGTACGAAGGATGAGGCCGTCGGCACACATGATGATGGGGATGTGGTATTTAACTCAAAGGTAGGAGACAACGTGTACTACCTAGAGACAATACCACCTGAGAGGCATGTAGCAAACGTTTCCATGGAGAACGATCAAGAAGAACCTGGAAATGATGACGACCACGCCGAGGTTATTGAAGCTAAGGCGTACAAAGGTATCGTGTCATGGCATGAGAGGTTAGGTCATCTACATGGGGACGCGATGAGAAAGATCCCTGTGAGGAACGTGAAGGAGGGCTCTAGGATACATGAGGAACCATGCGGGGTCTGCGTGAAAGGGAAAATGACAAAAGTACCATTTCCGAAGACAGCCCACCACATGTGTGAACGTCCTTTAGAAATAGTTCACAGCGATATTACTGGCAGAACGCAATGCAAGTCGCTTGGCGGAGGTAATTATTTCGTAACGTTCACAGATGATTTTTCTCGTTTCATGCACGTCAGAATCATCAGTAGGAAGAATGAAGTACTCAAGTGCTTCAAGGAGTACCAGGCGGAGGTGGAGGCTTTACACCAATCCAAGATAAGTGCCCTTCAAACAGATAACGGGGGTGAGTACACAGGAGAAAACTTCGAGAACTACCTGAAGGAGAAAGGCATCTTACACAGGAAAACTGTTCCTAGAAACCCTGAACAAAATGGGGTCTCCGAACGAGCGAACAGAACCCTGGTCGAGATGTCCAGATGTTTACTCATCCAATCTGGACTCCCTGACTATCTGTGGGGGGAGGCTGTGAACACGGCATGCCACATAAGAAACCTATGCCCATCCGCTGCCATCGGAGACAAGATCCCACTGGAATTATGGAAGGGTAAGGGATGTGACCTCCAAGGGGAGATAAACAGACTGAGAGTGTTTGGATGCAGAGTCTGGTATCTAAAGAGTCCAAGCGGAGGAAAATTCGAGAGCAGAGCGGATGAGAGGATATTTGTGGGATATGACAGACAGGTCAAAGGTTATAGAATTTACCTACCGAAGATCCAAAAGGTGATAATATCCTGTCATGTCAGGTTCGAGGAGAACACGTTTCCCTACAAGAGCGCTAAGGCGGAAACGAACCATATAAAGGATAAGTCCTCGGAATGGATATGGGATGTAGAAACCTTTGAACATAGGGGAGAAGCCGGTCAAACTGACGTCGAGACACAGAGTGACGGAGAAAACGACGAAGGGGAAACCGACTACTTTATGGACAGTTTAACGTGTGAGGACAATCCAGTGAATACTGTGAGTGTACCGTTTGTGCCGAGGAGGTCGGCAAGACTACACAAACCAAGAATATGTGATTGTTGTGCTCACACTGCGACTGTTTGTAAAGCTCAAAACGTGTGTGTACCTGTGAATGTGTATGAAGCCCTGAGGGGGCCAGACGCTCAAAAATGGACTGATGCAATAAGGAAGGAACTAGACAATCTAAAAAGTAAAGATGTGTGGGACATTGTGCAAAGACCCTTAAATAAAAACGTTATAGACTGTAAGTGGGTGCTTGTGATAAAGAGAGACCCTGATAGGTATAAGGCTAGGCTAGTAGCTCGGGGATTCTGGCAGAGGCCTGGAGTAGATTATTCAGAAACCTTTAGTCCAATAGTAAAAGGCAGAACTCTAAGAATTCTGCTTGCTCTATGTGCGGAAAATGAGTGGGTTTACGAGCACATCGATGTGGAATGTGCGTATCTCAACAGCCCTCTGGATGAGGATATATACATGGAGCAACCAGAACTCTTTAGAGTTCCAGGTAAAGACAGAACTAAATTTGTGTGTAAGCTCAAAAAGAGCCTGTATGGACTGAAGCAAGCTGGAAGAATGTGGTTTAGACACATCGATAGCATTTTAAGAGGTATGAGTCTGAACCCATGCGTGAGTGGTCCATGTGTGTATGTGGATGCGTCTAAAAAATTTATTGTAGCTGTGTATGTGGACGACATCCTTGTGTTTGGGACGAATGAGTGGATTGAGATATTCAAAACTAGGATTAAGGACAAATTAGATGTTAGAATGCTAGGTGTAGACACTCAATTTCTGTCCATCCACCTGAGTAAGCCAAACAGCACCACTGTAGTATTCGATCAATCTGTACAGATAGGTCAAATGCTGGATCTGTTTGACATTACTCGTGAGGTTGGGGTGGTGGGAGTGTCGACACCGCTAGCTAGAGAATGTGAGGCTGGTTTTGATATTGAACGTGATGAGCCTTTCGACAGTAAATTATATGAACAAGCTGTGGGGCACATAATGTATGTAGCTACTGTAAGTCGTCCTGATGTTGCGTGTGCAATAGGGAAACTAAGCCAAAGATGCGCGAATCCGACTGTATCCGATTGGAAAGCAGTGAAGCGGGTATTCAGATATTTACTAAAGACCAAAGACTTGAAGTTAGTATACCAAAGGACCGGGCAACCTCTGAAGGTGTTTTGCGGGTTGTACGGTAGACAGGAAATCCAGGAGCGGGTATGTGTTCATACTCGCTGGTGGTGCGATATCCTGGCTATCCAAAAAACAACCGATTATAGCTCAATCGACGTGCGAAGCGGAATTTGTGGCAATGCAGGAAGCAGCAAGGGAAACAGTGTGGATTTCTTTACTGTTAAAGGAATTGGGTCAACTGTCATATTGCCCTCGCCCCTGCAAGATATTCTGCGATAATATCGGAGCTATTTCATGGTCAAAGGACGAAATAGTTGCTGAGAGTTCTAAGCACGTCCAAGTGCGTTACTTTTACGTTAAGAACTGCGTATCGAGGGGGATACTAGATTATACTTATGTACCTAGTCCTGACAATGTGGCTGACATTCTCACCAAAGGCCTAAATAGGATTAAGACTCAGCAATTTACCAAAGCTATGGGGCTTGTAGAAACTAGCGATCAAAGGGGAGTGTTGAGAAATGTTAAGTTGGTACGATCGCTGCTTACTACAAGCTAAGTTGGTACGACTTCTAACGACGCTCTTTTGTTTTAGAAGTCGACCACGTTGTTCTATTGACTTGGAGATTCCTGTGTGGTAAGACGTGTTATAAGACTGAAATATATTGGAGAAAACGAATCTAAGTGAATCGTTATTTTATAAACCCAAAACCTTATTAAATAACAATCAAAGCCATGTGTCCTGGGTTCTGGTTATGGTGTATGCAAATTCGTCGGGCGGTAAGTTTGCCAAGCTTAAGGCGTTCTCTATTAGTTTCTTCTGTGTGGTGTATCTTTGCGTCAGTGTATCATGGTATAATGTTTTCATTTCTCGAGTTTATCAGAAATAGGAATAACCTTTTATAGAAAAAGAAAATTTTGTATTTATATATATTATATTTTTTCTTTCCTTTTTTTCTTCTTTTTTTTTCTTCTTCCCCTTTTTCTTTTTTTTGTTTTTTTTTATTGTTAAAACCTTTGTTTTATTTTAGGTTTTACGTACTTGTTATCAGTGAAAATAAATATTATGAATACTACTTGGATTGGAATTATATACATATATGCGTACAAAATCCATTTCTACATGTTAGATATAATAATATAACAATACTACGTAGATTAATACATAATAAAATATCCTTTTACTTCGGTTATATTTATTACTAACTCTCAATTAATCTATCTTAATTATTTTCTAACCACTTTCTATATTTATCAGCTATTTTATTTCTTCTTGTTAATCTGCGAAATCCATGCATGTACACTTCCTTGTATGGTGATTGATTGTTCATGAGGTAAGTTGCACTTTCACTGTTTTCGTTATTCGTTGAACTAACACGTTTTACATTCAAACAGTAATTGGAACACTCGTAATAAACTTCTTTTCTTTTTCCAAGTTTCCGCTATCTGTGTCATTCGACAAACAGTGCCATGCCTCCACAGCACCGTTATAACATTTAGCGATGCTGCTCTTTGCATTAAGGCAATTGAAGTTAATTCGTTCGTTTATTTTCAGCTGGTACATGGTGTTCCGCAAGCAGGGAGCCATAACCTATTTTGCATGTAGACCTTCTTGTATGATGATTACTTGTTTACAAGGTAACTTTCACTTCCCCTCTTTTAATTATTTATTGAATCGACATGTTGTATATTCAAACAATAATTGGAGTACACATAATAATTTTCCCTTTTTCTTTTTAGGTTTTCGCTATCTGTATTATTCGACGAACAGTGTTACACCTCCTTTTGATTTATCCATAATATAGTCATAACATTTAGTAACCTTGTATTTTGCACCGAGACAATTGAAACTAATTTATTCACTTATTTTAGGTAGCTGTCATACATTGTGTTCCACGAACAACGATCCATAACCTATACTTGCACGTACACTTTCTTGTATGTTGATCACTTGTTCACAAGGTAACTTTCACTTTCACTAGTTAATTGTTCATTGAGTTAACACGTTTTATATTTAAGCAATAATTGAAACACGTATAATAATTTTCCTTTTTCCTTTTAGGTGTTCGATATCTGTATTATTCGACGAACAGCACTATAACATATACTACCGCACTACGTTGCCCACTGAAATCGCTTTATTCATTGCTTATTTCGATTATGCGCTAGTTTTAACTTGTTTAAATGCACCGTTCGCCGAATCCCTTTTACTTCGATCTTGACGTTTTGGTTCTGCAAGATTTCTAGCACTTTGTATGGTCCAGTATATTGATCGGAGAATTTTCCTTTACTGGGTTCTTTTAGTAAATATATCGAATCTCCAATTTTAAAATCTTGGGGGTTGATTCGTCGGTCGTAATATTCTTTTGATCTTAGTTTGGATTTTATCAAATTTTCTCTTGCCATTCGTTGTACGGTGTTAATTTTATCGAACAGATCTTCGAGATATTCTGCGTAAGTTGGTTCCATGTTCTCTTCGATTATTACTTCACCAGTAGGTTCTCTGGCTAGATGTCCAAAAACTAATTCGTGCGGGGAGAATTTCGTTCCTTCGTGTACAGAGGTATTATAGGAAAACATAGCTAATTCTACCCATTCGTCCCAATTTTTGGAATTTTCAATGTATAATTTGAGATATTCTATCAGCACGTGGTGAGATCTTTCGATTGAACCGTTACTTTGTGGATGATATGCCGTCGTGGTATATTGTTTGATGCGGAATCTCTTTGCTACTTTCTTCATTAATGAGGATGTAAAGTTCGTTCCTTGATCAGTGAGAATAGCTCTCGGTGACCCGAAACGACAAATAAATCGCTTTACAAAAACGTCCGCTATCTCGGCTGAAGAGATTCCTCCTAGTGGAATCCCAATTGAGTATTTTGTTAATAAGTCTTGGATAGTTAATATATATTCGTTTCCCTTTTGGGTTTTTGGTAATGGACCTATAATATCCATACTAACCTTATCGAACGCTTTACCTGGTGTGTCTGTAAATACCATTGGTTGCTTTGCTTTTATTCTTGTGAGTTTCTTCAATTGACATTCCTTACATGTTCTTACGTAATCTTGAATTTCCTTTTTCATATTTTCCCAATAGTAATGTTGTCGTATTCTTTGATAAGTTTTTGTTATTCCTTTGTGTCCTGCTACGCTTGATTCATGTTTTTCTCGTATTATGTTGTTCCGCGCTTCCACAGATGGGGTAATTACTTCCCCAGTGCAAATGGTGATGGTTAAGGTTTTTTCCATAAATATTTCCTTTAATTTTCTGATTGTATATCGCCAGGGTATTTCCTCCAAGTTTCCTTTGCTAATGCTGAACGAAGTTAACTGTTTTTCATTTACTGCGTCTAATAGAGATCTTAGCGAGTTTAATAAATTTTCTGGTGTTATTGGAATATTTCTATTTTCCTTTATCGGTAGGAATACAATGTATTTTCCAGAATCGTAATTCAATCTTGCTTTTTCTAACATTAAATCTTCATAACGAGGTAATTTTCCCGTTTCCTTCATTTCTAAGGCTCCTTTATCTATCAGATTGCCATGTATATCTATAAATACTACTTTATGGTCATTTACTCTCGCAATTGAGTCTCGGGTTTCTGAAATTCTTAGTTCCGCAATTATCGTAGGTCTCGTGTCCTTTTCTCGTTGTTGAATTAGTTCTGGAATTACAGTGGAGGTCTCTTTTTCGCTTGTTGTATCCGTGCCTTCTTTTTCTCGATTGGTTATTTCTCTATCTGTACTTACATCGATTTCTGCTAATGCTTGGTCTAAATATTTTATGGGGGTTTCTTCTATTGTAAAATGTTTTCGGGTAAAACCCTTTCCTTGATTTTTAGAATCACTGGATTGAGGCAAGACGTGTGGTTTAGCTTCGGATATGGGAGAGTCTTCGATTGACGTATCTATTCCGAATCTTTTTGAGACAGGATAGCGAATCGGTGAGACTTCCTCTCTCTTTCTGATTGGTAAACAAACTTCCGGAGGGTTCCTAGATAATGCGTCTGCGTTTGCGTTCGCCCTGCCTTCTTTGTATATAATATCAAATTCGAAGTCCGATAACTTTAATTTCCATTTCCAAATTCTTGAAGTAGGATCTTTGATAGAATGCATCCACACTAAAGGTTTATGATCGGTTACGATGGTAAACTTTCTTCCGTAAAGATACGGTCGGAAGTGCATTGCGCTGTAAACAATTGCCAGACACTCCTTTTCTATGGTAGAGTAGTTTTGTTCGGCGGGATTTAATAGCCTTGAGGCATACGCAATCGGCAAATCCTTTCCGATTGGCCCTTGACTCAGTAAACCGCTTATTGCATATCCTGATGCGTCTGTAGTAAGGTTAAAGGGTTTAGAAAAGTCTGGATATTGCAGGATGGGTTTCGTCACTAACGCTGTCTTTAAATTATTGAATGCGTTTTCTTGATTTTCTGTCCATTTAAAGGGAGTGTCTTTCTTTAATAGTTGTGTCAATGGTTTCGCGACCTTGGGGAAATCGGGGTATAAATCTTCTGTAATATCCTGCTAGTCCCAGAAATTGTTTGATATTTTTCGCCCTCTTTGGTCGTGGAAATTTTGATACGGCTTCGACTTTCTTTGGGTCGGGTTTCACGCCATCCTCACTAATTACATGTCCTAAATAATTCACCTCGTGTCGTAAAAATTCGCACTTATCAGGTTGTAATCGTAATTTAGCTTTCCTCAGTCTTTCCATTAATTTATTAAATTTAATTTCGTGTTCTTGGAGAGACGCGGAATAAATCACTATGTCATCCAGATAGACGAATAGTTCTATTCCTTGCAGACCAGATAATATTGAATTCATCAAACGTTGAAATGTTGCTGGGGCATCTTTTAATCCAAAGGGCATTCTTTTGAATTGAAAATGCCCGTATGGTGTCGAAAATGCAGTTTTGTGGGCATCTTCCTGTGACATACGGATCTGGTGAAAGCCCGATGCCAAGTCAAACGTGGAAAAATATTTTGCACTTCCTAATTGATCCAATATTTCTGTAATGTTGGGTAGTGGGAAGGCATCGCCAATCGTTTTATCGTTCAATTTTCTATAATCGATGACTAATCTCCAGCGCTTATTTCCTTGCGAATCGGGTTTTTGGGCACAATCCATAACGGGGAGTTATATGGAGATATTGATGGTTCCACTACGTCCGTATCTAGTAGTTCTTGGACCTGTCGATTTATTTCTTCTCGATGTATTGGTGGATATCGATACTGTTTAGTATTGATGGGTATATTATCCGTTGTAATTATCCTATGTTCCAGAACTTCGGTTGCTTCCAATGTATCTCCTGGAATATGAAACCTATCTTGATTATTACGAATCAATTTTTTAGCATTTTCCTTTTCTTCTTCGTTCAAATGTTCGAGTCGTAGTAACTCATTTATTTTATCGTATCTACTTTCCTCCGATCTTAGAACTGTATTGCACGCTGTCCTAGGAAGCGGGTGGCGGGGGGGGGGGGATTTTCAAATTCTTTAATTACCATCGTTGGTGTTGTAAATACGTAATCTCTCGAAGTAGTATTTATTACTCTTATGTAACCTTTTCCTTTATGATTCCTCACAACTGCATTACCAAAATAGATTCCCTTGTTCGGCTCGATTCTTGGAATAAATCCCTCTTTTATCTCTGGATTAGCGATATTAATCGAACACGTTATTGAACTTCGCTTCGGTATAATTATTTTTTCTTTAGTATCGAAGGGAATATAAATATTTCCCCACTTGATATGTTTTTCCTCATAATCTAAACGAGCTTTACAACCTGCAAAAAATTCGGATCCTAGGATTCCGTCTTGATCGATTAGCAATGAATCATCGACTACATGAAAAACAACCGGATGGCCCGCAACCTGTATTACCGTCTGCCCTAAGAAGACCAGGCTCGTTGCCGTAATTCCTCGCACTTCGATTGATTCCTTTTCGTCGATGATGGCTGAATCGAGTATAGCAGGTTCCTTGATAATGTTGATTTCCGATCCAGAGTCTAATAATAAACTCGTCTTAGTCTTTAGATCTGGGGAATCTATTCGTGCAGTTGGGGTCGTTGGGGAATCGTTAAATTTTATTGAAATAATTCGGAGAGGTCGCCTTCCGAATCTGAATTCAACTCCTGATGATTTTCCTTCGCCGGTTGCTTGTGCTTCACTCTTTTCCTTTTGCCTTGAGATTCTGGATTCTCTGTCTGTGACCTCGTTTGGTTGTGGGATGACTCCCCCACAATATTTAGTGGTTGTTCGTTCGATCTTATGGTCGGCATTGCGTTCGCTCTGTCTCTCGTTATGGGTGGTGGAGTCGATCTCGCGGGGGTGGCTGTCCTTGTTGTGTTTGTTGCCGTCGGCGCCGGTCGCCTGGTTGCCGCCTGTACTCTTGGGCGATTCGGCGTATCGTTCCTTCGTGGCTCGCCCCATTCTCCCGAAGGACGTGTTTGGTTTCCCGATGGTCTCGAAGCATAGGGTACGATTAATCCGGCATCTACTCGGGCTTTAAATTTGTAACAGTCTTTCACTAGATGCCCGGGTTTTTTGCAATAGTTACACGTGATATTTTGTCTTGTAGAATTCAAAAAATTCTGCGATGGAGGTAGCGATCTTCGATCTTGGCGGTTGTTTCTGATATTGTTGTTAGTGTTCGAAGGACGTGCGTTGTCGCGTCTGTAATAGTTCGAGGGTGTCGGTCGTTGGGGTTAGGTTGGGGTTACTAATTTATATGTATATTATTACTAATTTATATTTAAATTAAATAAAGAGAAAGATGAACTTGTTTAATTTAAATAGCTTATACATTTAGAGAATAATATTGAAAATATTAGGGAAATTTAAAAAATTTTTTAATATTAAAAAAAAATATTTAAAAATATTAATATGTATGTCGGATTAGCACTGGGAGTAGGGTTGTGGGCGTCAAATGAATCTTCACGGGAATTAACCATTGGTACGGTACACGCAGGTGTAGTTTATTATAATAATAGAGTTATTACAGTCTTGACAATTGATCACGACAATTGGCACTCGCGACACTAGTGACGATGGTCTCAGGCCCGACAACGAATCCGCGGCCAACGGGATCACAAAAGAACGTGTCGGAGATGAAAGGAAAACCGGAGCCTTCCCTTTGCAATTTTGCGAGAGTCTTCTGGTGCTTTAGCCTGGATTTTGTCATAGCTGTAATTAAGCAATTGTTGTCATTTGTAATTGTTCGATATATGTGATGGCGAGGGTGGGTTCGAGGTGGCAGCTGGTCGCCGAGCGTAGCCGCGGTCACGGGATAAACGTTTTGCCTGACGAAGGTGTGGATCGGTTGTATTGTTCTCCCTAGAAATCACATAGAATTGTACTTTGGAGATGTCGATAGAACGGGACACACGTTGTATTAGGAATCAGACTCCAGACAGAGGCTGCCTAGCAACGACGTTTGGATCTTTCTCGATGCTTCCAAAGAGTATACAACAAATTCTTGGCAGAGTCTGCCTAGCAGCGGCGATTGGAAGCTTCTCGATGCCTCCAGCGAGCATATAACGAACAAAATGCAGTGGTACAGCGAAAAAGATTTTCATCAGATATTCATTCGTGTGATCGCCTTGGAAAGTGATACATCGAGCAATTTACCGAGTGCCTCAGCAATCGTATTTTTTTTGTGTTTAAATTATTCTACGCATAGTATAGAGTTATCCCGTTGACCGTGGATTCGTTTGGAATCATTAGTTAAACTTATCATTTGTTAATCTTATCATTCATTAAACTCAATACTCATAATATTTTGTAAAATCTTGTATATTCGCGTAAATATAATCTCTGTTTCATAAAACGATGGCTAATTCAAACGAAGAATCGTTACACGCCTTAAATTCTAATGTTAACCCGACATATACATATATATATATATATATATATATATATATATATATATATACATGTATATATATATACATATATACATATTTACATATATATATGTATATATATATAAATAATATAATAATAAATCAAACTTGCTCGAGCCTGCTTGAATCTCTGTATCATTGTATCATAATGTGAGAACTTTCACAAGCCTAAATCCTGGCAGTCTGACGATCGAGAATATTGCTATCGGAAGAATCGCTCTCATCCGTAAACAAGATATTTCCAAGGATTGCGTTATAATTTTCTTAGCGGCTAACCATCGAATATTCGTCAAACGACATAATTTCGCACACGGCGAACCTTATAACGTACACCTTTTTGGCGTATTATTTTTCCCACTTTTTTTTTTTTTTTTTTATTAACGTGGAGGAAATCCGCACGGACACCAGGTCGCTTCTGGGAAAAAGCGGCGTGGTAGTGGCAGACGCCAACGGACTAAAACCTCCACGATGACCGTCCCGGCAGCGATCTAGAGGAGCCCGGGAACTGGTGTGAGGGATACACCCCCTCCGCGCTCAATACACCCCCTAATGGAGCGATATGCGGCCACGTTACACCGCGCCTCGTCGCCGGAGCCGCCGTGCCAGACAATCCGGTTCCCCTGCCGGGCAGATTTGCGACGGACCTAGCGCACCTCACCGAAGCGCTTCCATGGCCTCTGCTGCGCCCTCGCCGGTCAATTCTCTCAGGGTGAGAGTATTATTTTTCCCACTGCTGCGTGTGAAACCCCTATTGGACAAACTGTTCTTTGCAATACATCGATGGATAAATACGCGCACAAACACGCAATACGTGCAATAGAATGCTCGAGGTCAATTTTGTGATCCTCTTTTTCAACAGATCTTCGCAAATCCGAAGGTGTAGAATTACCTCCCAAAGACATAAGATGACAACAAACACTTTCTTGACACACTGTATAACATTGAGGTATCCAGTTTTGCCACATACAATTTTGTCATTGTCACGTTTGACTTTGTTCATTGTAAAGTCAAATTTGCACACTCCATCTGTGAAATAGTACGAAGAAATCATAGTGACTTGTATTCCTTATGATATCATGATGCCACATAATATATAATACAATACAATAATTCGCGAACAGATCACTCGTTAATTGCTTTTAAAAGAATTACCACGGAAGCTTCCTAACACGGTACCCGGGGGCCAGGGATTTATTTCGTCGATAAGTTAGGTTATTAAACTTATGTTCTTTCATTGAAGACATCGATGGACGCTGTGTTCCAGAAATAGCCAATCACACTTGGCGAAGCATAATAGTAATTTACAATAACAAATACTTAAGAATGCCTAATTTTGTTAAACATAGGGTTCAATTTACAATTATGTAAATATTACTTCTTGAAAGTAACTTCTTAATCAATTTTAACAAATTTTGTAAAATCATGTAATAAATCTTTTTATTTATCGGAATAGTTAATACACAAATAAACACTGTACATATGTCGTGACAGAAATAAAGAGAGAATTCATATTTCTAGAACAGTCATATTTATGATAACATAAAAGCTACCATATATACAATAATATAATTTCGCATGCGAAAACATTTCTTTCGTTTCCATAAATCCCATGATATTCAATTTTTATCGTTGTAATCTGTGTTATTGTTTATACGTCTGTATTTATCTCTGAAAATTCTCGCTATTCAAATGAATATGAACAGAACGAAATGATGAAACCACATTGTAGCAATAACAATGCGATAGAATAACAGTTTTATATTGTGAATAGAAATAGTAACATGGTGCAAAAATGAGTAAATATACGAATTAAATTTGCTCTTAATCAACAAAACTAATTACTTATTCCAATGGTTGGCTTTGGCAAACTGATTCGACTAAGCAATTGATTACCTAATGAATCACAACAGCATAGAAATATTAGTTTGACGTCAGTAATTTCTGCACATGATTAATACATATTTGGTCAGACAAACATAACATGGCTGTGTGACTGCAAATGAAAGGTTCTATTATTTCTGTTCAATATCTCGCGTATTATATATTAGTATATAATTGTAATTACGTAGTAATACAAATGGGAATAAAATATTTGGAATTCTCCATCTTCGAAGAAAGATACCAAGTTGGAAAATTGTATTTCTAATGATTTGTACCAATTTATATTTTTAACGAACGTATATACGTGTCAGTATCAATGGTATACTTTAATAACGTGTGACACGTAAGGGTAGAAGTGTTAAAAATATCTGTAGACTACTTTGTTTTAGAATAATAAAATAAGAATTAAAATATTTAATTTTTTGATTCGTCAAATTTAAATTTATTGTTACTCGTATCGATTCACAAAATCATAAAGGTATGTTTTGTCAATTCCACAGGATATACACCATGATAACATATTTCAAATAATTCATCAATAAATTATTATTACAATCAATTTTTAATTAAGTAGTAGATAACAAAAAAATATGGAATACAATTTTTTCACACAACGCATTGTTTGAGAGAAAAATAATAAGCCAATTGCCAACCGAACATGTTCAAACTGTATTTTTTTCAAAACGGGACCTTAAGCTAAAAAGCTTTATTTCACATATTCGACTTGTTCTTGTATGTGGTATCAGCACCTAGTCGGATGCCCGCGTTATGCAGGACACCCTGATGGCGTTGAACGCAACGATTCAAATTGAACTGAAAAGTCGTTATGTTTTTAGAGGATTTGTAAGAATGATTAATAGATATGATTGTATGTACAATTTTGTAGAGTACAATTAGATTTGTAAGTACAATTTTAACAAGCTGTCTTAACAAGATCTTTATGAACACATCATACATCAAATATGATACATGCAAAGTATGTATAACATTTAAGATACATGTATGTATGTATAGTGGAAAACAAAACTGTTCGTACAGTTGGAATGTAAAAATAAAAAGAGCAATATTTCCTACATTATTCAAATATATGTAATTGTACACCATAAGAGACATTTATATAAATAATGTAATTGTATAATAAATACACACAAAACATTGACATTATTTATTGTTAGGGAAAATTGTCGTTTGTAATGATCGAGTTTATTTTATTGACCAGTGACTCATCGGCTTATTTTATTTTTGCCGAGCACCCGCGTTTTTGTGTCTTGGCGGCAAACTCGACCTACCCAGTTTTTGCTTTACCTTGGTCTAGGCTTTAGAACACAGACTTACTCACACAAGAGCGACATACATTGTTATTTATTTAATATTAGTAATAATTATATAAATTAAAAATAAATTTTTAAAAAGATTTTTTAATAAAAATTTGAATAATTTATATTTAATAATAGATATAAAATTTATTCTTATTTAATATATATGTATATAAATATAATTTTAATAAAATTATTTAATAAATAATTTAAATTATCATATTATTATTATTATTTGAAATAAGTTTATTTAGATTAATAAAATATTAATTATGTTTAATTTGTAAAATTAAAATTTTTATTTTTAAAATTATATTTTAATATATTATAAATATTATATTTATTAATAATACATATATGTAATATCGTGATGTAATATGTTCACAAAAAGTGGACAATAGAGATGTTAATCAGACAGAAAAGACGATTGTGGCTTAACTTGAACTATTCACACCAAACGTACAGAAAACAGCGCAATCCACACTCTCTCGGCAACGCCACTCGCAACCTCCGTCTCCGCTCGACTCGCACTCGGCTCCTCGACTCGCACTCTCGTTCTCGACTCGCACTCTGCTTTTCGACTCGCGCTCTGTTTCTCGACTCGCACTCTGCTTTTCGACTCGCGCTCTGTTTCTCGACTGACACTCTCTGGCCGTTGTCGCATTCCGTTGTCCTTTTCCTAGGCCCACCGCACACTTGTTCTGCAGACGCTCGTAGCCAGGGTCACGTAGGTCTTTTCCACGAAACTATGCACTTGAAAAGACCGATGACACATTGATGGGCCCGACGGCGCCTCGGCTCTCGCGACATTGTTCATAGTTCGCCCGATATTTCCCAGGCCTTTCGTCCACGATACTACATATATAATATAATTATATATATATAATTTATTTAAATATATTTACATTTAATAAAATTTTAATTAAAAATTATATCATGTATATATATATGTATATTAAATATATTAATTATATAAAAATTTTTTTAAACTTATCGATAGGGTATGAACCTATAAGCTTAATTTTAGCTTATATATATATATATTTTTTTAAATTAAAATTAAATTTGCTTAGTTAATAATATAATAATTAAATTGCATTTAATAGTAATTTAAATAAGATATATTTGATTTTTATTTAATAATTATGTTTGCAGAGGATTATGTTTTAGAGGATTATGTTTTCAGAGGACTTGTGTGTAGAGGATGGTTGATCGTGAGATTTATTAGACAAGATTGCTCGTTGTTGAAACCTTCAAGTATATTTTCAAATGATTAAATAAATAATTATAGATAATGTTCGCAAAGACGGTAGATACTCGTAGATACTGATCCATAACTCTCGTGAACTCTTTACGATTGCGTCCGTTTAAACTGGTGTAGTATAAACAGGTCGGGGGAGAGTCGGAGAATTCAAATTCGTCTTTGTTCGACGGTTCGACGGTAACGTAACGGCGACATTGTTTTGCCCGGAGTTTATTTATTAATATATTATGTATGTCCTAACGATCTTGATACTCCGAAGCAAAAAAACAACAACATGATTTGAAATGTTCTCTAGCTCATGTACCGCTGCGTGTACTTTCAAGGAGCAAAACCGGCACAGTTCCGCTTGTGACGCGAACGGAGATTATCGTTTTACTTTCTTTAACGCATTTTTGCCATTGAAAGACACTAATTTCTGTGACTTGCTTTATCTCTGTTATAAATCTCTCTTTATATTTAAAATTTTATAGTTTTTGTGCAAACGTAAAACGTAAGTAAATATTAATAAATATTATAATAATATAATATAATGCTATATAATAATATTAATAAATACTTTGCTATTTACTTATTTTATTTCCATTAAAGTGTATTGTATTTTTCATTGCATTACTTTCATTTTTATTTAGTGTAATAATAAACGCATACGTTAATATTCATTGGCATTAGTGTAATTGTAAGCTTCACTGTAAATTTAATAAAATTTATAAGAACGGAATTGTTAAAAGGGTATATATGTGTAATTAAACTAGATTCTATTCTCAATGTTACTTCATTATTTTATTATTGTTTCATATATATATATTTTTTTTTTAATTTACATGTGCTTCTAAGTTAATAGAACTAAACACATGTGTATGTATTAATTGCTATATACGTCATAATTTCAACCATAATATTAAATTATGGTATGTATTATTAAAAAGTATAGTTTAATGTATATATTAAATACATATCATTTATTCGTAGATTTTAAATATGGATACTGGATCAAAGAAGGAGATTAATGAAATGATTACCAAATCAGTCCCTGGCCCTTCAACTACAAAGAGGCCGAAAGTTTTGAAGGAAAAAGGTTGTCGCCGTAAAGAGACTATCCCAGAAAATGATATTATCAATACTGATAATACAGTAACAGATTCAGCAGTACATGATAAAACAGAAAATAAAGATGTAAAAACTGGGGATGTGCTGGAAACAACAATTGACCGAACAAAAAGAAAGGCTGCAATAAAAGCTGCAATTAATATTAAAAAGCAGCAGTCAACGTCACTTGTTACAAAATTACGAAGGCTATCTCTTGATGATGACAGTAATGTAAATGTTTGTGTCATATTATGATGAAATTTAATACTTTTAATCTTATGTTACTAATCTTATCTTATCTTATGTTACTAATCAATACTAACCCTTATATGTAGTACCCAATAATGTTTGATATCGGTTAATTAATACGTCAAAATCTAATTGCTTATATAATTGTATGTACATTGTGTATATAAATACTACTATAACGTTGTTAAATATATTCTAAATTTTTAGAGGAAACGTGGAGGCCGACCTAAAAAAAAGGAAAGTGCTAGAAGTAGTTCAGATGAAAAAAACACAAAAGGTCCTACAAAACATAGTAAAACAAAAAAGAATGTTTTAAGCGAAACAATTTCAAAAGAAGATGCAATACAGCCAGAAAGGATTGAACCATTAAAGTCTTCAATGACAACAAGAGATAGTAATATAAAGAGAACTTTTTCACGGAGTGAAAACACGAAGGGTAAATATTCTAATATTATTGATGATACAGTAATTCCATCAGCAAGAAATGATATTGAAGATCCTTCAATGTGCGAGGATGCACTTGAGAAATTTACTCCTCTTATGAATTCCACGATGGACATCAATTCTACTTATACGCAGAAGATGATGGACGCTACCGCAATTGTAGAACCTTTATCACCAATAAAATCAAACGAAACGGTAGTAATTAATAAAAACTTGGCTAGTAGTATAGGAAAAAATAATGAACCTAAATTTACATCACGGTCGCCAATAACTCTGCAGGAGGAGATTCAGCAGCTGAATCAAGCTATTGGACTCACCGAGTTCGAAGAATTATTCGCAGAAGATGAGCCATCCCGTGAAAGGGAAATGTCTAATAGAAACATGACGAAACAGGACATTCAAAATGAAATGAAGAAAAATGTGCCCGTAAGAAGGAGAATCGAGGCCTTTGAAAAAGAAAAAATTTCAGAAAAAGCCATTGTTCAAAAACTGGCACGAAGATCTGTCGAAAAAGCAAAAAAAATCTTATTAGCGAAACAAAAGAAGGAGACTCGGATGATGACATTGCAGGTAACATTACAAACAGTATCAAAGTATTCTTCTGTTATAAAAACACAAGCTATTATTCATTCGATATTTTATCCAAAATATAGCTCCAAACAGTAAGATCCACCTGACGACCTGACGACGACACATCGGACGATGAAGCCAGACCAAGTCGTACAATTCCACATTAGGCGCAATGTAAGTGTTGTTTTACTTAATGAGTTAATAAACATTATAATGCATGGAGTACTGGAATTTTTATCAATTTTAGCGTACATACGCGAAAATGAACTTGCAATGCAACGATAAATTCCGAAGAAAGCAGTCTATAAATTCTTTGATAGAAGAATGTGCACACCAGATTTAACTGAAATGTTTGAAAATATAGATAGGAGTAGATTACAACGCACGTCCAGTGCAATATGGAAGACACCACCGCGTTATTCCATGATGGAAAACGAATAGAAGTTATAATTTGTTAAATTGAATGTTGTTGATTTCAAATTGTGCCTTAGAGCAGGAATACTTGCCATACCTTGCGTGTAATATAAAAATGATGTTACATTGCAACTATCGTTAAAAGATGTATGTGTTCTTAAAATATACCAATGAACGTAAGACTATTTCACTTTTTATACTTTAGAATGATCATAGGCATATATTACTTTTATTATACTACTCAAATTTTACCATTTTTTCTTATTTATATGTATCTTCTTAAGAATTAATACATAAACCAATTAATAAATAATTGTTTTGGTACGACTTTTTAATGAGAAGTAAATTTTATTAGATTTGCCTTATTATCACTGTTGTGTAATAATTCGCGAGATACTCTATGCTTAGCTACGCTAAGCGAGATACGCTAATATACTCTATACTCTATGCTTTATACCGTTCTTTTGCCCGCTAGTTACCTTGTACGCGAACTTTTTATCGCTAGTGGATTGTAAAAAGCTCGAAGCGGCGGTACCAAAACATAGTTATCTTCTATTAGCAAATAAAATTCTATTTTTGATGAAATTTAGTAAAAAATATTAAAGTATCCGAGGAACAATTTCTTTTGCCTGCAAAAGTCTGCCTAGTATCGGCGTTTGGATCTTTCTCGATGTTTCCAAAGAGTATACAACAAACTTTTGACAGAAATTGCCTAGCAACAACGATTGGAACCTTCTCGATGTCTCCAGCGAGCATATAACAAACAAATGCAGTCGTATAGCGAAAAAGATTTTCATCAGATATTCATTCGTGTGATCGCCTTGGAAAGTGATACATCGTCGTTATATAGTCGTTATTTTTTAGCTTTGCCTCTATTTGATCTTCATCTTATCTGCTTACGCGCTTAATAATAGAACTAGGTTTGGTCTACGTAAAAAGTAACTTCTTTTTATTAAGACTCATATTTATTAAGATTTAATAAGATACAATTTATTAAGATACATGTAACGAAAGGCAGGAAGTAGTAACATTTTACGTGAATTTGCATGGATCGAATATGCTGATGTGCTTACGAATAAGAGAGTATTGATCGATAATTATTAAAGCCAATTGTTTGTGACATGGGAATAAGCAAAAGTCATTTTTAAGTTTAAAGATCTTTAGTTTAGTATTGAAATGTGTTTAATGTATTTTAGCAAAAGTAGATAAAATAGGAATATTAAAAAGTTGTGTTTGGAAGACAAAATTTGACAAAAATGATGCATATACAAATGCTATCTGTGGTCATTAATATATTTTTTCGTTATCGACAGAACATTTTCCCTTGATTTTATTGACATACTGGATTAATCACTTCTTTAAGTTACTCGTTCTTGAAACAACATCAAAATCGTATATTGTTTCGTGCTAAAAAATCTACTAAATCCATTGACAGTGAAACGATATTTCGTATACGGTTCTTACAAGAATTATTATTATTTAAGACTTAGGAAAACGTATATACAGTAGCCACGCACACTGTGCGTATTTCTGGCGCGCGTTTCCGTTCAGTGACAGTACTTCGGCGGACTGGATTGCCGAAGCGAAAGGGTTAAAAAAATACGATAAAATCACATGTAGCTCTCTATTTGTCTAGTCGCTTTTGTAGCAATATCACTATATAGCAATATCACTATACTTGAGGTTTCTTACAATTCATAAATTAAATGAACAACTGTGCAAGCGAAATCGCTGCTGTAGAATCCCCGCTTCTGTAGAATCAGTCGTATGGATTTCAAAATTTAGTGTGTCGCCGGGATTAGCGTTATCCAAAGTACGCCACAGGAATAGAACATAAAGATATTTCTCAAAATTTGTTATTGCTGGTATGATATTGCTGAAATACAAGGCTGCAGTTTCGTAATGTCGTCAAAACATTCAGTTCTTTTTTGGTCAGTCACTTTTCGCGTGCTTTGTATTGCTCTGTCGAATTTGAAAGTTTCTATTACGATAGCGGATGGTGCGAAAGACGCAAGTTTCTAGTATTTTAGAGATGTCTGAACGTCAGCTGCGTGATTATGTAACAAAAAATGGAGATATCCACTGAAATATTTTAACACGCAAGAGATTTCATGTTAAGACAATACACGCAAAGTAAATACACACGAATATAATAGTATATCCCTTTCGATGTCATTCGATTTTTGTATCATTCATTTTTTCCCCGATATATTTGAGCGATTCGAGATAAACAGGATACACTTCTAAACAATTTCTCTCAAAAGTGGCAGGAATTAATATTTTTTTATTCTGAAAACAAATAACTCTGGAAATATTGAAAATGTAAAAGAATAGGAAGCTTAAAATCCGTTCACTTGTCGATGCAATGAGCAGAACAATACATATTTGCGATAATAAGAAGAATATCTCTAATGATACTTTTAATACATCAAAAGGCAAATACTATAAAAAGATTCGACGCGCTCTTTGAATACAGCTACTATCAAGATGTATAAACATTAGAACACATAATTAGCCTAGATCGTGTCGAAGTAGTAAGTACGTATGTACTTTTGACGAATTTTTAAATTCAAAATTCTTTTGAAATCACGTTTAAAATACAGTTATTCTTAGAATATGATTTAAAATATAATCTTCTTTTTACTTTTTGCGTAATTTATTACGCAAATCATTACTAAAGAAAGTTACTTTCCAGTTGTGTTACAAAGTAATCCACTTTGTATACAGGTATGTAATAAATTGCCAGAAACTTTGATGAGAACGAACTTTTTATTAAAAAAAGTGACATCTTTCATGTATGATTTCCTCTTCAATCTAATATTTGCTTGGTAGTAGTATATCAAATATTTTTGAGCTAAAAGTAAGTAATAAATATTCGGTAGGTTTATATGCGGAATGCATAAATAATTGTTATGAGTATTGAAAGTATTACATTTTTCTGTCTAAATCGTTTCGGTTCAATTTGGAAAATCTTATTCTGCGTGTGCAATTAATACCAGCAGCATGTCAACTCTAAAGTTTCATATCACGAAAAGAGTTTATGCAAAAGACGAATAAGAGTTAAGTTTGACATCGAGTAAAGAAAACCCAATTTGAAATTGATCTAACAGTGTTTTTCTAAATTATTTCTAGGTATTGTTCAATTTGTTCTTTTCTCAATATTGTTGGATTTAATTAACGCAGCGTCATATTTACGCTAATATCTGCTTGTTAAGCATAATTTTAATATATAATAACATGATCTATAACTCTTTACAATTTATATTTTATCATGGCATATGTTTTAGAATATTCTCCGGCTTCTTGTAATTTTTATTCATACCTATTCCACGTGTATCATGTTCTCTTTATTAACTTGAAACGTTTTACACGCACAGGTGTACGCGAGTACTATCAATTACACGTACATACAGAACTTCCTCAAGCTAATATTATCAACTCTAGAGCTATTAATAAATGTTCATAAAGGGGATACTTCTTCACGACATGTAGTTTAATAGTTTATTAACACATTGACTGCCACGCGTGTTTTCAAAAAAATCTGCGTCAGGCCACGCGTACAGCAGTACCAAGCGTTCTCTGCTAGGTGCTCCTATCGATATTTTAGTAATGCGAATCGCTCAAGTGGTGGTCTCAAGAATGATCTTTCGTTTCGCTTGTTCGCTACATTAAAACCGCTAGCTGTCGTCGAATATAACGAAGGAAAGTGTGGTATAGATTATTCCGATCAAATGGTTTCTTATGCCACCACAATTAGAAAAGGAATCAAATGGTACAGAAAACTTGGCATTCAATTCCTTCTGGGAATTTCTGTTGTAAACGCTTTGACGGTTTACAAAATTGCAACAAGGAAAAATATAAATATTGGAATATTGTTATTCTATAAATTTATTATTATTATGTTATTTTTATTTATTATTATATTATTTTTTTATTATTATTATATTATATTATTATTATTATTTATTATTATATACTGTTATTTTATAAATTCAGAAAGATAGTTATATCCACTGTATATACTACGTACATATATGTATAAAATATATGATTTTTTAGGAATATCTCTCTACTTTAAACTGTTACTAGCAAAGATACTTTGCAAGTAGCATTCTTATATGTTGGATTACAAGCTATTTTAATTAGCCTTGTAGTGAATATACTGTACAATATTTGTAATTTTAGCGAATGTTGTGATACTGTTCTGTAGGAGTACCAAAACATAGTTATCTTCTATTAGCAAATAAAACTCTTTTTTTGATGAAATTTAGTAAAAAATATTAAAGTATCCGAGGAACAATTTCTTTTGCCTGCAAAAGTCACTTTGAGCCGGTGAAATCGAATCCTCAAGATTTTGATTAACTTGTGATGATCCGAGATACAGTAAAACTTTGCATCGCTCTATTGAAAAATATTGGTGCGCTAGGAATAAATCTCGAGTAAATAATGAGTTTACTATGTTAAAGATAAAACGTGTAACAGGCATTACATGTAAAAAATACAATGCGGGCAAAATAACAGTTCACTTAACATTTCTGTTAATTTCTAAATACATAGGATTTTTCTCCAGATATTAGCGCTTTTATTGGAACAAACAAATGAAAATGAACAATTCCGTGTAACATATTTCGGAGCCATATTGATCTGATATGTCAAACATATACATTGATATTTCGAAAATTAAAAATTATTTTCTAGAGTTGACATGTTGTTTTTCTGGTAAGTAAAATTTTTTTAATGTATACTATAACTAATTTATTAAGTGTAATTACCAGTTATTTGCCCCACTTTTATAATTTCCTTTGTATATTATATACATTATAATCTAAAACGTAACGTAAAACTCGAAGCATAGGGTCTGCGTGTGGCGAGCCACGGGACAGAAACCGTTGGAATGTTTACTGTCGCGTGTCGCCACGAATATTTCTTTTAAGGAGAGCTATAGAATTACTCCATACCTTTGTTAGGCAAAGCGTTCATCCCGTGACCGCGGCTACGTTCGGCAACTGACTGTCGCCTCGAGCCCAAGCTCACTATCACCAATCTCGAACAATTACAATCGGATTGAATAACTACAATTGTTCAGTTACAGCTATAGTAGACTCTAGGTTACAATGTTGCGGGATTATCCAAAATTCCAAAGGCTCCGGTGTTCTTTCATCTCCGACATATTTATGTGACACAGGTATATTCGTGTCGATACTTGTCTATTTCTACCGAATATTAATATACATATTTATAAGTACCACGAGTATATTCTCAAATGTACATGTTTCAACTAACTATTAAAAAACTAATTATTATAATCGCGATGTGCGAGAAGACCTATCCTGAACTAATAAATAAAGATTTGAGAAAAATGTTACTACTCACGAGTTTAAAAAATATCCGCGGTCATTATGCTCGCAAAAAGTTCTACGTAATACAACCCCACGCCGATTCGCATCTTTCCATCCTATCACACGATTGAGTGACCGGAGGAACAGAAATGCATGCGACTCACCGTTAGGAGGAACAGAGGAACAGAAGCGTTACGCCATCGAACTGCCGTGCTATCCCAGCAGAACAAAACACGATGAATGACTGCTGATTATTTGGAAAGCTGGAGATAATGAAAAATGCAAGTTTATTGAATTTGTAACTTTGCTAATAATAAAGATTGAAATGCTAATAAACTTAGATAAGTACAAAAACTGAAACTCTGATATGAAAGTTTAAAATCTAGAATAATTCCTGAAATATGTTAGTTATTTGTTTTACACTTCGATATTAAGACTTTAACTAACACTCTTTTTATTTTA
Source organism: Bombus vancouverensis nearcticus (assembly GCF_051014615.1). NCBI lineage: Eukaryota > Metazoa > Arthropoda > Insecta > Hymenoptera > Apidae > Bombus > Bombus vancouverensis. Next base: position 103,542 of record NC_134920.1, read on the forward strand.
ATAGAAGAATAACCCGAGAAGATCCTAACCTCCCAAGTTTTTAATCAAATTGTATTCCCTAATTAATAGCGTTCAAAGCAAAATATACAAAATATACAAAATATACAAAATATACAAAATATACAAAATATACAAAATATACAAAATATACAAAATATACAGAATAGACATAATTAAAGTACGATATGTAAAGATACTTACGTTCTTGGCTTCTGAGTCACTGTTAGAATATTCCCAAAGAAGACGGAAAAGTTGAAGCTGTGATATGTCTACAACAAAACATAAGATATCGTTTATATCGTTAATACATAATGTTACGTCCGGTGACTCTGTACACAAACCAGGCCCCAATCCGCGGGCAACATGACAGCCAGTTGTCTACGCATCGTTACTGCGTACCCTCAATAGTCTTCAGGACCCACCATAAATCTTGGCATTTTCATAGTTCTTTTATTTCAAGTGTTCCTTAAATTTATTGTCTACTACGGAATGATACGGGAAAGTTGGTTTTTCTCACGTTCGGTGTCTCCGGCTAGCAACTTTCTCTCCGGGGCGGTTGGAACATTTCCTTGCCCACCAACCTTTTTCTCATCCAATCAGAAGCAATGACTATTGCCCTCACTTTCCTAGTCAAAACTGTCATCTACAAATCCGATGGTCCCGTGCGCTAGACACACCCATCGCTAGCCTTCCTCCGCCATAGTGTCACGACCGGCATACTTCAAATCCGACGGACTGACGATAGAGATAGAGATAAAGATGTGGCGGCACTCGGCGACAATGTATATCGCTGAAGTGCCTAATGAACCATCAACATCCCAACGGTCCTTCCACCGAAGGTTCTAGAAGAAAGAGCACGTGGCAACGATCGCGGACGCCTAGCAAATGCATGGACGGTAGGGATGTTGAGGGATGACAAAAGAAAGTAATCGAATCCGATTGAAAGTAAAATCGTAAGAGTCAGTCTTAGAAAGTCACGTCTAGAGTTCGGAAGTAGATTGTAAAGTGTATTGATGTTAGAAAAAAAATAAAGTTTTCTTTTTTTATTTTTTTACCTCAAATTCCTTTTTTATTTTGTTATTTTACGTGACAATAGCATCGTCACCGAACTTTACTGATTTTCCATCTTTAGAACAGTCGACATCTCTTGACCGGGTTTCCACCCTTAGATCAGTCACCTACTTCACTTATCTATACGCACCAGCTCAACTATCTTCTCTACAAAATTGTTGGAATAAAGTGCGAATTGTAAACCGTTATCTCAGTGTAATACTTCATATAACCACCTCTATTGTCCTAACCGAAATAGGGAATCGATCATTTCATTTGCGAGAATCATACCACGAATGTTCGTTATTAGAACACGAAACATAGTTAACACACAACGGTCGCGTGTTATAAATATCCGAAAATATTTCCAAGAATTCAAAAGTTCACAACTAAAAGAATGCTTAAAGAATGCTAGAGAAACGCGCGCGAAGTCTTGCTTTGAAGTATTTCAGTCTATTTGCGCGCCACCTCTATGAAAAAGACACAAGTTACAAAGTTGCAATATATGACGGAAACTATAGCAAATTCACGTAATATAGAAAAATAATTTGAATTCGATATACCAATACCTAGTGTGTTACAATACCTATCGATATAGTTAAAGCTATTATTGTTAAGATTTCTATGTTTCAAACTGTCTACACGAAGCTATCGTTAAATTATCAAGGATTCTACATTATGAATTACATTGAAACAATAAAATAATTTGTTACAAGTTCGTTTGAAATAAGAGAATGATTTCATATATTTGAATGAAAAAAAGTGATTTGTTTAATCGTATTTACTTTCATTTTAATATTCCAAATAATTACGAAACGATCTATTATGAAATATGTATCAAGTATATTTTAAAGTAGACATAAATTGTATATCAAATGTTACCCATGCTCGAATAAAAAGGCAATAGAACCGTTCATACACAGCTGTCTTAGTTAAAATAAATTAAACGTTACCAGATTTCCATGAAAATTCATCAGACTGATCGTTGATCGTCGTTGCGTCCATATATTAATATTCCTGTTACTTCTATATTATCCCCGCCATCGATCGATAACCTGCACAAAAACAAACTAGAAATGTATAAAATAATTACATGAAAATACGATCAAACGATCAATAACGATTTTATTACGAAAGCTTACGATACAAGCTACCGGTAACAGTATCATTTTGTAACTAGACGATTAAAGAGAGATACAAACAAAAAATTTCAGAAAACCACCTAATTTCATTATCTGAATGTTCGACAAATCGTTAAATAAACGTGGATTGATTAAACGATATTAATAACGAGATATAAACGATAGTAAAAAATATAGTAATGACAGTAATGAAGAAGTGACGCCGCTAATAGGTTAGAATAGGTTACAAACCTGACGCAACGTGATCCATGTTATCGATAGAAAAGAAGACGACTGAATGGACTCGTCGCACCTTAGTTTCGCTGAGCAGCTTCCAAAGTGGCGTAGTGGGAAGGATGACGGAGATACAAGCAGATACGGAAAGTCAAACGATCTACACAAAACGATCTTACACGAATCTTTCCAAATTTCAAACAAAGGATACATCGCGCAATATCTATATCTCACACAATGATTACATCTATCTTTATAAACATCGTACTGTAAGATCGAAAAATAAGGATAGAAATTTTTTTTCGCTTACTTACAATTTATTAATATTAAACTGAATATACAGATATAAATTGGACAGAGAACGATATTTATTTAACGGAACTAAATGCAATACTCGTATCTATATCAAATAACTTTACAGTTATTTGATCACTCTCGTCACAACGAATCTAACACACACACTCTCTCTCTCTACAACTCTATCAATTCTCACGACTCTACTCTTCGACGACTCGAAACCTCTAACGACTCTACTCTTCAACGACTCGAAAGCTCTAACGACTCTACTCTTCAACGACTCAATTAGCTCTGCTCTTCGCCAATACAATCCTGCCCGGTCGTGCTCGCTCTTGTTCTCGTCCTCTCACACACACACACTTTTCGGCTCACATACTTTGGCCTCTCGATTCCTTGAAATATGAAACCGTACCTCTGTTTTGACACTGCTTATCCTTTCTCGCGTCGCTGTTACTAGGCGCTCTTGGATGTAAACAAACCACGAAAGACGACGTACACGGTGCTTTCTAATTTCAACCTATCTCTAATTCAAATCTATTCTACGATATTACAGTATGATAATTCGTAGCCCCACTGGTTTGCATTCGGCATCAAAGACACATTTGTCTAACCTGGGACGAGAGAAAGAAAATGAAGCTACTGACGCTGTATGTGCCCCTAAAAGTAGGCAGAAGCCAAAGAGAATCTGCAATCAATCGGAAAATCAAATAAAAATCACGGCACGAACGAACGAGTTTGCGATCTTTCGGAAAAATCAATGGACGCGTGTTTCGGCAGAAAAAGAGAATAGAATTTTAATTTTCCTTGCAAGATGGATAAGTATCATTGTACACGATGAGCTCACAATGCTCTTAACATAGACTAATCTATCTTACGAATAATTAAGGCTAAAACGCACGCATTCCACGGTGTCTCACGGCGTATGTATTGAAATTTATCAATTAGAATAGGTACGGCATGTGGTTCCAAATAATTATACATGAACATTGAACTTATCGTCGAAGAAACGAAACCATGCGACTTACCAATGGTAGCACGCATCAATGGATGATGAAAACTGGTTGGCTTTGATCTAAATTGCACTTGCTCCCTTGATTCCATGAATACATTCTATGAATAAATTGATATAAATGAATAGAGTAATTATCATAAATTATTAGTTTAACTGTAGGTAAGGAATTAATTAGGAGAGATAAATGATTTTCGATATCTTACGATTGGTATAAAAGAAACTAGAATGCTTTTGCAAAAATATCTTAACCGCAGAGAGAATTGTTTTATCAAATGGCCGTCATTGAACGCTTGGATCGATTGATTAGGACGGAGTATTTAACGCCACCCTTCGGTGCAAACAATAACTGTGTACGCCGAAGGTAAAGAATAATGAACTAAACCACCGAGCTTACTCAATGAATAAACCAAACTATCGTTCATCATTCATCTAAAGTAGTAAGTAATAATAATATACATAGTATCTGATTATTAATATATACGTATTGTTATTGGCAACGAAAATGTTTAAAAAAATAGCAACTTGCAAATCAAGTATGCATACATATATCTAATATTTTTATATTCCAGATTAAACAAATTATACCCTGAAGCGCAATCTTATTTCGATCTTATCTCCAATTATTCTCCGATATTAATTGGCTAATTAATACATAGAACTATATTCGCAAAAACAACACCATAATACCTGCTATTGCAGTAACAAGTACAGTATCAATTAACTAGCGTAAGGGAAAAAATGAAAGAAATAGGCAGAAGAAAATATCCGTATTATTCGTTATCATAACTCGTTTGAAGCAGTCGACTAAAGTGGAAAATTGTTCGAAAATAATTTATTTGATCTTATAACTTAAAGTTAGTTTGTTTCTATGTTATATTAAAAATAAACATAATAAAACAGTTAAAATGTTGGTTTCAAGCTCGTTCGGCTTATTGGGCTTATTAATAATAAAATAAGCAATATCGAATATTTATAACATTGTATATTTTGCCGAATATAATTAAAAAGATGTAATCTAGATAGAAAATTATTTCATCTAATAATTTGTATACTTTGGATAATTTCGATATTTTTGCATATTATATACGTTCTATGGATCGCTTCGCTTTTAGATCTGTCGTAAGTGCAGAAGAATCTCGCGCTACAATGCCTTAAGAATTATACTATGCGAATTATATTATTGACAAAGTAAATAGATGTTTTTAAAAATGTTATTTCCACATAGCACAGCACAGCACAGCACAGCACAGCACAGCACAGCACAGCACAGCACAGCACAGCACAGCACAGCACAGCACAGCACAGCACAGCACAGCACAGCACAGCACAGCACAGCACAGCACAGCACAGCACAGCACAGCACAGCACAGCACAGCACAGCACAGCACAGCACAGCACAGCACAGCACAGCACAGCACAGCACAGCACAGCACAGCACAGCACAGCACAGCACAGCACAGCACAGCACAGCACAGCACAGCACAGCACAGCACAGCACAGCACAGCACAGCACAGCACAGCACAGCACAGCACAGCACAGCACAGCACAGCACAGCACAGCACAGCACAGCACAGCACAGCACAGCACAGCACAGCACAGCACAGCACAGCACAGCACAGCACAGCACAGCACAGCACAGCACAGCACAGCACAGCACAGCACAGCACAGCACAGCACAGCACAGCACAGCACAGCACAGCACAGCACAGCACAGCACAGCACAGCACAGCACAGCACAGCACAGCACAGCACAGCACAGCACAGCACAGCACAGCACAGCACAGCACAGCACAGCACAGCACAGCACAGCACAGCACAGCACAGCACAGCACAGCACAGCACAGCACAGCACAGCACAGCACAGCACAGCACAGCACAGCACAGCACAGCACAGCACAGCACAGCACAGCACAGCACAGCACAGCACAGCACAGCACAGCACAGCACAGCACAGCACAGCACAGCACAGCACAGCACAGCACAGCACAGCACAGCACAGCACAGCACAGCACAGCACAGCACAGCACAGCACAGCACAGCACAGCACAGCACAGCACAGCACAGCACAGCACAGCACAGCACAGCACAGCACAGCACAGCACAGCACAGCACAGCACAGCACAGCACAGCACAGCACAGCACAGCACAGCACAGCACAGCACAGCACAGCACAGCACAGCACAGCACAGCACAGCACAGCACAGCACAGCACAGCACAGCACAGCACAGCACAGCACAGCACAGCACAGCACAGCACAGCACAGCACAGCACAGCACAGCACAGCACAGCACAGCACAGCACAGCACAGCACAGCACAGCACAGCACAGCACAGCACAGCACAGCACAGCACAGCACAGCACAGCACAGCACAGCACAGCACAGCACAGCACAGCACAGCACAGCACAGCACAGCACAGCACAGCACAGCACAGCACAGCACAGCACAGCACAGCACAGCACAGCACAGCACAGCACAGCACAGCACAGCACAGCACAGCACAGCACAGCACAGCACAGCACAGCACAGCACAGCACAGCACAGCACAGCACAGCACAGCACAGCACAGCACAGCACAGCACAGCACAGCACAGCACAGCACAGCACAGCACAGCACAGCACAGCACAGCACAGCACAGCACAGCACAGCACAGCACAGCACAGCACAGCACAGCACAGCACAGCACAGCACAGCACAGCACAGCACAGCACAGCACAGCACAGCACAGCACAGCACAGCACAGCACAGCACAGCACAGCACAGCACAGCACAGCACAGCACAGCACAGCACAGCACAGCACAGCACAGCACAGCACAGCACAGCACAGCACAGCACAGCACAGCACAGCACAGCACAGCACAGCACAGCACAGCACAGCACAGCACAGCACAGCACAGCACAGCACAGCACAGCACAGCACAGCACAGCACAGCACAGCACAGCACAGCACAGCACAGCACAGCACAGCACAGCACAGCACAGCACAGCACAGCACAGCACAGCACAGCACAGCACAGCACAGCACAGCACAGCACAGCACAGCACAGCACAGCACAGCACAGCACAGCACAGCACAGCACAGCACAGCACAGCACAGCACAGCACAGCACAGCACAGCACAGCACAGCACAGCACAGCACAGCACAGCACAGCACAGCACAGCACAGCACAGCACAGCACAGCACAGCACAGCACAGCACAGCACAGCACAGCACAGCACAGCACAGCACAGCACAGCACAGCACAGCACAGCACAGCACAGCACAGCACAGCACAGCACAGCACAGCACAGCACAGCACAGCACAGCACAGCACAGCACAGCACAGCACAGCACAGCACAGCACAGCACAGCACAGCACAGCACAGCACAGCACAGCACAGCACAGCACAGCACAGCACAGCACAGCACAGCACAGCACAGCACAGCACAGCACAGCACAGCACAGCACAGCACAGCACAGCACAGCACAGCACAGCACAGCACAGCACAGCACAGCACAGCACAGCACAGCACAGCACAGCACAGCACAGCACAGCACAGCACAGCACAGCACAGCACAGCACAGCACAGCACAGCACAGCACAGCACAGCACAGCACAGCACAGCACAGCACAGCACAGCACAGCACAGCACAGCACAGCACAGCACAGCACAGCACAGCACAGCACAGCACAGCACAGCACAGCACAGCACAGCACAGCACAGCACAGCACAGCACAGCACAGCACAGCACAGCACAGCACAGCACAGCACAGCACAGCACAGCACAGCACAGCACAGCACAGCACAGCACAGCACAGCACAGCACAGCACAGCACAGCACAGCACAGCACAGCACAGCACAGCACAGCACAGCACAGCACAGCACAGCACAGCACAGCACAGCACAGCACAGCACAGCACAGCACAGCACAGCACAGCACAGCACAGCACAGCACAGCACAGCACAGCACAGCACAGCACAGCACAGCACAGCACAGCACAGCACAGCACAGCACAGCACAGCACAGCACAGCACAGCACAGCACAGCACAGCACAGCACAGCACAGCACAGCACAGCACAGCACAGCACAGCACAGCACAGCACAGCACAGCACAGCACAGCACAGCACAGCACAGCACAGCACAGCACAGCACAGCACAGCACAGCACAGCACAGCACAGCACAGCACAGCACAGCACAGCACAGCACAGCACAGCACAGCACAGCACAGCACAGCACAGCACAGCACAGCACAGCACAGCACAGCACAGCACAGCACAGCACAGCACAGCACAGCACAGCACAGCACAGCACAGCACAGCACAGCACAGCACAGCACAGCACAGCACAGCACAGCACAGCACAGCACAGCACAGCACAGCACAGCACAGCACAGCACAGCACAGCACAGCACAGCACAGCACAGCACAGCACAGCACAGCACAGCACAGCACAGCACAGCACAGCACAGCACAGCACAGCACAGCACAGCACAGCACAGCACAGCACAGCACAGCACAGCACAGCACAGCACAGCACAGCACAGCACAGCACAGCACAGCACAGCACAGCACAGCACAGCACAGCACAGCACAGCACAGCACAGCACAGCACAGCACAGCACAGCACAGCACAGCACAGCACAGCACAGCACAGCACAGCACAGCACAGCACAGCACAGCACAGCACAGCACAGCACAGCACAGCACAGCACAGCACAGCACAGCACAGCACAGCACAGCACAGCACAGCACAGCACAGCACAGCACAGCACAGCACAGCACAGCACAGCACAGCACAGCACAGCACAGCACAGCACAGCACAGCACAGCACAGCACAGCACAGCACAGCACAGCACAGCACAGCACAGCACAGCACAGCACAGCACAGCACAGCACAGCACAGCACAGCACAGCACAGCACAGCACAGCACAGCACAGCACAGCACAGCACAGCACAGCACAGCACAGCACAGCACAGCACAGCACAGCACAGCACAGCACAGCACAGCACAGCACAGCACAGCACAGCACAGCACAGCACAGCACAGCACAGCACAGCACAGCACAGCACAGCACAGCACAGCACAGCACAGCACAGCACAGCACAGCACAGCACAGCACAGCACAGCACAGCACAGCACAGCACAGCACAGCACAGCACAGCACAGCACAGCACAGCACAGCACAGCACAGCACAGCACAGCACAGCACAGCACAGCACAGCACAGCACAGCACAGCACAGCACAGCACAGCACAGCACAGCACAGCACAGCACAGCACAGCACAGCACAGCACAGCACAGCACAGCACAGCACAGCACAGCACAGCACAGCACAGCACAGCACAGCACAGCACAGCACAGCACAGCACAGCACAGCACAGCACAGCACAGCACAGCACAGCACAGCACAGCACAGCACAGCACAGCACAGCACAGCACAGCACAGCACAGCACAGCACAGCACAGCACAGCACAGCACAGCACAGCACAGCACAGCACAGCACAGCACAGCACAGCACAGCACAGCACAGCACAGCACAGCACAGCACAGCACAGCACAGCACAGCACAGCACAGCACAGCACAGCACAGCACAGCACAGCACAGCACAGCACAGCACAGCACAGCACAGCACAGCACAGCACAGCACAGCACAGCACAGCACAGCACAGCACAGCACAGCACAGCACAGCACAGCACAGCACAGCACAGCACAGCACAGCACAGCACAGCACAGCACAGCACAGCACAGCACAGCACAGCACAGCACAGCACAGCACAGCACAGCACAGCACAGCACAGCACAGCACAGCACAGCACAGCACAGCACAGCACAGCACAGCACAGCACAGCACAGCACAGCACAGCACAGCACAGCACAGCACAGCACAGCACAGCACAGCACAGCACAGCACAGCACAGCACAGCACAGCACAGCACAGCACAGCACAGCACAGCACAGCACAGCACAGCACAGCACAGCACAGCACAGCACAGCACAGCACAGCACAGCACAGCACAGCACAGCACAGCACAGCACAGCACAGCACAGCACAGCACAGCACAGCACAGCACAGCACAGCACAGCACAGCACAGCACAGCACAGCACAGCACAGCACAGCACAGCACAGCACAGCACAGCACAGCACAGCACAGCACAGCACAGCACAGCACAGCACAGCACAGCACAGCACAGCACAGCACAGCACAGCACAGCACAGCACAGCACAGCACAGCACAGCACAGCACAGCACAGCACAGCACAGCACAGCACAGCACAGCACAGCACAGCACAGCACAGCACAGCACAGCACAGCACAGCACAGCACAGCACAGCACAGCACAGCACAGCACAGCACAGCACAGCACAGCACAGCACAGCACAGCACAGCACAGCACAGCACAGCACAGCACAGCACAGCACAGCACAGCACAGCACAGCACAGCACAGCACAGCACAGCACAGCACAGCACAGCACAGCACAGCACAGCACAGCACAGCACAGCACAGCACAGCACAGCACAGCACAGCACAGCACAGCACAGCACAGCACAGCACAGCACAGCACAGCACAGCACAGCACAGCACAGCACAGCACAGCACAGCACAGCACAGCACAGCACAGCACAGCACAGCACAGCACAGCACAGCACAGCACAGCACAGCACAGCACAGCACAGCACAGCACAGCACAGCACAGCACAGCACAGCACAGCACAGCACAGCACAGCACAGCACAGCACAGCACAGCACAGCACAGCACAGCACAGCACAGCACAGCACAGCACAGCACAGCACAGCACAGCACAGCACAGCACAGCACAGCACAGCACAGCACAGCACAGCACAGCACAGCACAGCACAGCACAGCACAGCACAGCACAGCACAGCACAGCACAGCACAGCACAGCACAGCACAGCACAGCACAGCACAGCACAGCACAGCACAGCACAGCACAGCACAGCACAGCACAGCACAGCACAGCACAGCACAGCACAGCACAGCACAGCACAGCACAGCACAGCACAGCACAGCACAGCACAGCACAGCACAGCACAGCACAGCACAGCACAGCACAGCACAGCACAGCACAGCACAGCACAGCACAGCACAGCACAGCACAGCACAGCACAGCACAGCACAGCACAGCACAGCACAGCACAGCACAGCACAGCACAGCACAGCACAGCACAGCACAGCACAGCACAGCACAGCACAGCACAGCACAGCACAGCACAGCACAGCACAGCACAGCACAGCACAGCACAGCACAGCACAGCACAGCACAGCACAGCACAGCACAGCACAGCACAGCACAGCACAGCACAGCACAGCACAGCACAGCACAGCACAGCACAGCACAGCACAGCACAGCACAGCACAGCACAGCACAGCACAGCACAGCACAGCACAGCACAGCACAGCACAGCACAGCACAGCACAGCACAGCACAGCACAGCACAGCACAGCACAGCACAGCACAGCACAGCACAGCACAGCACAGCACAGCACAGCACAGCACAGCACAGCACAGCACAGCACAGCACAGCACAGCACAGCACAGCACAGCACAGCACAGCACAGCACAGCACAGCACAGCACAGCACAGCACAGCACAGCACAGCACAGCACAGCACAGCACAGCACAGCACAGCACAGCACAGCACAGCACAGCACAGCACAGCACAGCACAGCACAGCACAGCACAGCACAGCACAGCACAGCACAGCACAGCACAGCACAGCACAGCACAGCACAGCACAGCACAGCACAGCACAGCACAGCACAGCACAGCACAGCACAGCACAGCACAGCACAGCACAGCACAGCACAGCACAGCACAGCACAGCACAGCACAGCACAGCACAGCACAGCACAGCACAGCACAGCACAGCACAGCACAGCACAGCACAGCACAGCACAGCACAGCACAGCACAGCACAGCACAGCACAGCACAGCACAGCACAGCACAGCACAGCACAGCACAGCACAGCACAGCACAGCACAGCACAGCACAGCACAGCACAGCACAGCACAGCACAGCACAGCACAGCACAGCACAGCACAGCACAGCACAGCACAGCACAGCACAGCACAGCACAGCACAGCACAGCACAGCACAGCACAGCACAGCACAGCACAGCACAGCACAGCACAGCACAGCACAGCACAGCACAGCACAGCACAGCACAGCACAGCACAGCACAGCACAGCACAGCACAGCACAGCACAGCACAGCACAGCACAGCACAGCACAGCACAGCACAGCACAGCACAGCACAGCACAGCACAGCACAGCACAGCACAGCACAGCACAGCACAGCACAGCACAGCACAGCACAGCACAGCACAGCACAGCACAGCACAGCACAGCACAGCACAGCACAGCACAGCACAGCACAGCACAGCACAGCACAGCACAGCACAGCACAGCACAGCACAGCACAGCACAGCACAGCACAGCACAGCACAGCACAGCACAGCACAGCACAGCACAGCACAGCACAGCACAGCACAGCACAGCACAGCACAGCACAGCACAGCACAGCACAGCACAGCACAGCACAGCACAGCACAGCACAGCACAGCACAGCACAGCACAGCACAGCACAGCACAGCACAGCACAGCACAGCACAGCACAGCACAGCACAGCACAGCACAGCACAGCACAGCACAGCACAGCACAGCACAGCACAGCACAGCACAGCACAGCACAGCACAGCACAGCACAGCACAGCACAGCACAGCACAGCACAGCACAGCACAGCACAGCACAGCACAGCACAGCACAGCACAGCACAGCACAGCACAGCACAGCACAGCACAGCACAGCACAGCACAGCACAGCACAGCACAGCACAGCACAGCACAGCACAGCACAGCACAGCACAGCACAGCACAGCACAGCACAGCACAGCACAGCACAGCACAGCACAGCACAGCACAGCACAGCACAGCACAGCACAGCACAGCACAGCACAGCACAGCACAGCACAGCACAGCACAGCACAGCACAGCACAGCACAGCACAGCACAGCACAGCATAGCATAGCATAGCATAGCATAGCATAGTATAGTATAGTATAGTATAGTATAATATAATTATAGTATAGTATAATTATATATAGTATAGTATAATTTTTAAGCAACTTTTTTAATTCAATCTATATGTAATGCTGGAAAAATGTGCAAAGCGCAGAATTCGAGGAGGATAAAAAGTTTCGCTGATATAATACGCGAGGGTGAGAGCGCGTTGCGGTGCGGCGTCGCCGCGTCGCCGCGCCGTCACGTAGGTCGGTTGGTAGGGTAGAAGGAGACAGGCGAATGTATAGAGAGAGCACGCACGTACAGGTCGCGAACAGGAAAGGAACGAAGCCACCGCGATAAGACTGAAAGCATACGAGATAGATCTCGGTTGAGAGGGGCGGAGGGCGTCAGAGGAGGGTCACGAAAGAGAGCCAATGAGCTCGACGACGTGGCGCCAGTCGTCGAGTCGCCGTGTTAGTAAGAGTACTTGCTCTCTGATCGTGACTCGCTGCATCCTCGTTCGGAAAGGGTCGTGTCCTGACTCTGTCAATAGGGGTTGGAGACCCGTGGCAAATTCTTCGATTTTTCATCCATCCGATACTCGATCGATTCGTCACAATTTATCGATTTCGTGCTTACCGACGCGGTAACGTCACTGCTACCGTGTGTTATCGTTTCACTCGCGTTTTCTATCCGCGCCTTTTCGTTTTTCTTTTTCCCATCGATACGATACGTAGGCTGAATCGACGACGGCCGAGATCAAGGTCGTCCGGACCCGAACTCGACGACAGTGGCTATGTGCAGCTATTACGCTCGAACGAACCGTTGATCGTCGATGATCGACCGTGAGAATCATCGATAAAGAAACTGTTTGGTGGCTATGTGACGGGTATGAGGCTGTAAGAAAGCCTTTCCATTGGAAGATAATGTGAGATCGATTCGTTTTAGAGTCGTTCGACGATCAAATAATGGTGACGGTGGTCGCAATGCGACGAAAAGGGCATCGTAAAATAGGTAATGAAAACGATTGCCCGAAGATCTTGGCACTTTTCGCAGTGTGAACGAAACTGCATAGAACGTTACGAAATTCGTAAACGAAAGATTTGAATTTTTGTGTATTTAACCAACGAGTATATGCCCGTTTGATACTTTGAAGATTTTTTTTACGAGAAAGGGGAGAAAAAACGAAGGGATCGACGCTTTGTTGTTGCAAGACGATCGATATTTTTGCGAATTATACGGTGTCATTTGAAATAGTTGGGAAATTAATAACGAAAAGTGAAAATTATTGATATCGATATCGTGAATATCGAAGTAATATCGTTCCTTAAAACGTTCTTTCTTCGTTCGTTCTTAAAACACGCGTACGACTCTATCGTTGATAACGATCGATAAATAAAATTAATCGAATTGAAAATGAAATTTTTTACAGTCAAGCGAACGCTCGATCGGGTTGAGGAAGTGGAAAGGCAGAAATTATATTAACCGATTCAGCATCGAATATCTTTTAGACTGTGAGAAGAAGATCTCTCTTGTCAATTATCGATAATAGAAGTACATTTTTTTTATCTCTCTTACTTTCCTACATCGAATAATCGGACGCATTTTTTTTGTGGAGGTGGAGGAGGAGGAGGAGGGCGCTTACAATCCAGGCGCGATAACCGAGCTTCAACGTGCCAAAGCTGAGTGAAAGGGAGAGAGAGAGAGAGAGGAAGAGAAGTCTGATTATTAAAATCAACCTATCGACTGCCGCTTCGTTCAACGTGAAAGATCTGGTTAAGCAAAAAGTGAGAGGAAAGCAAAGGCAAAGGGACTCGGTCAGTGTCGTCGGTACTCTTTTCCATTATGTAGCCACGATCTTCAAAAGGGTTAGAGACCTGCGGAACAGGGAAACTCGGTCAATGATATCGATGTCCGCGCGCGTCCGACAGCCAGCATGTTTAAAAAAGGTGGTTTATCGATGGTAATAAATCACGCAACTTGGCACCAATGCTACGAACCTCGAAGCTTTCAACGGATAACTAGCGATGGTATCAAGTTCGTTATATACTCGGAGATCTCTGTTTAAGGCTGTAGTTTAGACTGTTATCCAGATTTCTTGTTACATTTGCTACTTTTGCTACTACTTTGCTACTTTTGTTCGGAATTGTCGCATCTTTCGCCCTCGAGCGATTTTCGAGCTACGTATATACAAAATTCAGCATCTACGTATAAATCGGAATGAAATGTAAAACTCGCTAACGCTCGCTTTGTAGCGTTCGAATTCGTTTTTGGAAAATAAATTTCTCGCTGTCGTATGAAAATACATACGACTAAACGAGTAAAGATACGAAACTTTGTATATTCGAGCGCAATTAAATAGTAATAAAATAGTAAATGCTGTAATACTTAGAAGGACGTACAAATACTTTTCGTAGCCGTTGCAACAGTTGGTGGCTACAGTTACGCTGGCCAAGTATTGGAATTCGTTGTAGCTCTTAATGAGGATGAACCGAGAAATTATTATAATTATGCGAACGGAATACTGGCCGTGGTAAGGTGTTGACAGAGTAATTCCGACTCTGTTTCTGGAAATACGGATTCGAGGCGCGGGAATTCGAATCTGGTTATCGGTCGACCTTCTCTTTCTTTCTAATTAAATAATGAAATTTCGGAAACGATCCTCGAATCGGATCGATTCGACATCTCTGAACAATGTATTCGTTTATCCGTTTGCCCTCTGCTCGGTATTTTGTACGCTCTTACAAAAAGTATTTACATTCTACGACATCGATACGAAGATAATATCTTGACTGGCTGATTTTAGTAAACGAGACGAAGCAAAGAAGAAACTAGAATTCAGAAATTAACAAACGTTCTTTTTCCTTTGCAAATGGTAAATCTACGATCTTCTTAGCGTAAATCGGTGGTTAAGTTGGTATTGTTCGTCGTTGAACATAGTAATCGTTTGTAACGTATCTAATACAGCGATCGATTTGAAAGAGGCAAAGAACGTAACAGAGCTACGGGGGAAGCTACGGTATCGACGTATTATCGGAAGGTTGCAGTGTGCAAAGTTTTCGCACACGACGAAAGTGTACGACGTGCTTTCTACGATTTTCTGTCGTTACTGTGGCTTTGGTAGGAAAATGACGCTGTACACGTTAATATCTCGCGTATAATAAGACGGACGTTTTTTACCGGATCGGATTAAAGGTGAACATTTCGAGTAGAAGAAAGGTGCTGTTTCGAGCAATTACGAGATCGTGGAAACGGAAACGGAAACTGTGCATCGGTAAAGATGGCGGGAAAACTATTTAAAGGGGGAAATTAAAGAGGAAAGGGAAGAGAGAGTGGAAAGATGTTGTGCTTGGACATAAAGCTGGTGTCTCGTTTGCGAGGAGTCTCGTTGACGAGCGGCTCGTCGACGAACGTGTCGGCAGTCTCGTTGCCGGTGAGCTCGACCTCGTCGACGACCGTCGGCATAGAGAAGGAGAATTTCTCGAGCAAGCGAAGCAAAGGGGGAAGGGAGAGTTGCGCTGGAAATGGGAATTCGGTGACGGAAAGCGACGGCGACGAAGAGACGTTGCCTGCTTCTCGGACGATCCAGAGGAACAGGTCGAGATCGGTTTGCGTGCCTGCCTTGTCGTCTGCTGCTCGTTGCGCGCATCTTCACCGACGATCCAGCCATCATGCGTACGTTTCTTTAAACATGGTCTATTATCGTTGTGTCGGAAAACGGCTGAGCGATATGCGAGTTTGCGATACGATATAGCAGTTATAACGCGTGTCGTATAGTAACGCGCGCTATTTTATATATTCGATATATTGGGTTTGCCGCTACGAGGCGTTCGAAGTAACCGGTTCGATGAAAACACGCATGAAAACACGCATGAAAACACGCATGAAAACACGCATGAAAACACGAAGAACGATTGGAAAGCGGAAAAACGCGAGGCGAAAATCTCGTTGCGGATAAATTCTCGTTGGAAACTTCCTTCGCTGCTCTGCTAACCATTTATCATCGCTTGCGATTCTACGCATCGCTATTGCATCGAATGAGACGGCGACGCGTATCGCTCGTATCGCTATACGAGTACGAACGTAATTCGCGCTGTGTCGAAGGTCATTGCTAGAATCGAGGTATATATATACCATATCGTACGCTATGGCTAAGATCGTACACAGAGTTTAGGTCTAAAACTCCTAAAATACCCGCGAGAAGATACGAGGACAAACGGCAAAAGGCTGAAAAATTGTCCACTCCGGATACTATAGTTTATCCTTTGAATTTTCCTTACCTTTTCGGACCTAATAATTTCTCCGAGTTACCTGTTTCCATATTTTTAATCGTTTGTTCTTTTAGAGATACGCGTCAACGACGATCGTATCGACGCGTAAACGCGACAAAGTCGGACGGATACGCAAAATTGGACGGATGTATTGGATAGAGCAGTGTTTAGGGGCTGGTTGTAGTTTGCTACTGGTTCGACGATCGTCAACCGATCGCGGTTATACGCTTTGGTAATCGATGAACCTTGCTATAGAGATTCACTCGCCACTCTGAATTCGACTAGAAACAAGAGCAACGACACTATTAGAGAAACTATTATTCGATGGTTCGGATATCGTGGAAAGTTTTAACGAGCACCGGCAAATCGTACAGCAGAATTATTTGGATAACTCGGGTGAAAAATAATTGCGACCGAGTGTCTGCCGTAAAGAAAGAATTTCATCGGGAAACGTGTGGTTCGTTTCTTAGGGGCCTCGTTAACCCAGATTTTTTGCTGGGAAAGAAGCAATAAACACGGGCAGGAAGCTGGGCAAAAGAGACCGCGACCGTTTCTTCGTTTCGTCGTGGCCGCGTAGAACGTTAAACGCGTATTGTAATATCGTAGAATAGCTTTGATTGGAGATCGGCTGAAATTAGAAAACACCGTGTACGTCGTCTTTCGTGGTTTGTTTACATCCAAGAGCGCCTAGTAACAGCGACACGAGAAAGGATAAGCAGCGTCAAAACAGTGGTACGGTTTCATATTTCAAGGAGTGGCAATCGAGAGGCCAGAGTATGTGAGCCGAAAAGTGTGTATGTGTGTGAGAGGACGAGAGCAAGAGCGAGCACGACCGGGCAGGAGTGTATTGGCGAAGATCAGAGCTAATTGAGTCGTCGAAGAGTAGAGTCGTTAGAGGTTTCGAGTCGTCGAAGAGTAGAGTCGTGAGAATTGATAGAGTTGTTAGAGAGAGAGAGTGTGTGTGTTAGATTCGTTGTGACGAGAGTGATCAAATAACTGTAAAGTTATTTGATATAGATACGAGTATTGCATTTAGTTTCCGTTAAATAAATATCGTTCTCTGTCCAATTTATATTTGTATATTCAATTTAATATTAATAAATTGTAAGTAATCGGAAAAAAAATTTTCTATCCTTATTTTTCGATATTACAGTATGATATTTTCAGATGCAGCACGGATGCCATTTCGAGGCGGGGTGTCCTCTCCAGGCGATATTACGGCAGCGTGGAAATGGTGAGTTTGGAAAGCAGCGCGGTGGTCATTTGTATGGAGAGTGGGCGATTGAAAATCGACTTGATATAGATGTGCGCGCCGAGAGAATTTGGCAGTAACGCGTAATACGCGAGACATGGTACGCGAGACTATTTTTAAAATAGTTTTTCGTGCACGCGTTCCGAAAGGAAGAAAGGCGCGCGCAACGATAGCGCCGAGAAAGGGGACGGTCTATCTGTTTCTCGTCTCCTTTTCCTTTTTCCGTGTGTCGTCGGAGGAGATTCGCACGGTCTCGCTAACCTTAGTCTCTCGATATGGTGCGTTTCAGCTGCCACAAATGGAGCAAGACGGGTCCGACAATGGACGAAGATTTCGAGTGGAGAACGGTGATTCGCCGGGCGAGAAAGAAGAAGTAAGAGATCGGTAATTATACGAATCCGTTTGCTTTTTAACTGGTTCTCTCAACTTGATAAAATTCCTTCTTCTTTGTTACGGCGGCATGTTAGTTTCAACGACGTACAAAATACTCGTTAACGCGTTGGAAATATTCGAAGAACGAGCAAACTCGTAAATATCCAGAAACCGGATATGCCATATTGAAACCGGATATTGTTTAATTTTCATTTTTTATCGAGAAGCGAGTACCATCCATCCATCCGCGTACCATGGACGACTGATCGTCGTGGTGCTTTTCAACGAACCATATATAAGTTATCGTTAACGAATTGAGATAAGATCGGTGGGAGTACCGGCTTCGCAGATAATTCGATAAAACGATGCTGGAATGCGTTTACTTTGATTATTCGTGGACGATGCGCGACAAAGGTATTCGTCGCTGTAACTGACTATGTAAATGGTTTCTAAAAGGCACTTGTTTATTAGCGATCCTAATTCGTTCGATGTAATGCGATGTAATTCTGTACAGTTAGATAATTAATTAGTAAGGTAGAAATTAGGCATGAAACACGCGATATTCCTGCTTTCCGCTTTCCACTTGCGCCGCTTCTTTCCCCTCGTTTAACAGAAAATTTGATTACGTCCGTGGCGAAACTGATTTTGCACGTGTGCAGATGTTCGGATCACCGAATACGCCGATATTGGAAAATCCAGAGTACCAAACGCGCTGGTACTTCAAATACTTTCTCGGAAAACATGAGTAAAGAACATGCTGTTATGTTATACGAGTCTTTTAGAGTATCAGTGTACGTATATTCGATATACATGTACAGGATAAGAGGAACGACGGATGAACAATATCCTATTCAAGCGTTTTTCAAGCAATATCCTATTCTTTTATTTTGGATTTAGCTCGATCCGTTCTCGTCCGACAGTCTTTTACGTTTATTATCGTAAAAAATTCGTTATCCGTATAATTTCTTACTTTACTTACTTACTTACTTACTTATACGTATATCGAAAATATTTGTCACTCGATGAAAAATTGGTTTACAGTGCATCAAAATTACGTTGCCGCGGACCAAGAAAGGAATCCCTTGTTTCTATCGGTGGTGACGAGCGAAGTCAGCGATCAAAGCGTGCCGCATTACAGAGTTATTTTATGGAGAAAAACTGTGAGTATCCGCCTGTACCTCTACGTACCTCTACGACAACTACTGCAACTTGTCAGATACTTTTCTATTCGAAATGAACGATGATTTGATCGAAACTAATGAAAAAATAAAACGTAAACGTAAATATCGGCGATAAGACGATAAAAGTAAATTATAGAAAATAAGAAAGACTAAATTTACCGCGGAGCTGACCGTTTCCAACATCGTACTTTGACGAACCATATGTTTTTCGTGTACCGGGTTTCGCGTACAGCTGATCGCGTTTCGTCGTTTTAAAGATTATTCGATGGACGAGTAACGAACGAATCGCGGAATAAATTGACGATCCCTGTGTGCAATTATCTTGGACAGAAATCGAAAGCGATAAAAAGTTAGGCGTCGGTACGCTTGCTACGAATGAATTTCTAAAAGCAGATTTCTACGTGAAAAATGCCAACGCACTTGCACGCTATACCCATGTATAGTTATATATAGAAGAAGTATCGGCACATAGCCTTATCTCGCAACGAAGGATACCGTTATCTACTTATCGCGTTCTCCGCGTTTCATTTTCATAGAACGAAACGCACGAAAGTCTACCGCTAAATGCTAGAGAATCGAACGTTCTTGCGAATCTCTCGAGAATCGATTGATTAGTAGGTGAACGGTAGAACGAACCGTTTTATCACTAAACAGTGTCGATACTGTGACTTTTTATAGCCACACTTTTTCTTCGGATGTTATTACGTATTAAAAGACACTATGTAAGAGAAAGGCGAGGCAAAAAAAAGTTTACAGCGATCGATGAATGAAAGAGTAACGAATTTAGGGCGCACAGAAGATATCGCTGCCATACTCTGCGAACAAAACGATGACGATCAGGCAGATCTTGAGGTACGGACTTGCTTACTGCTCGTTGATTGCTAATTTTCTTCGGTTAAATTAAAATTAAGTCAAGTTGAAGTAACTAATTGGTAAAATTTCAGCAATTTCTTTGGTCTTGAGAAACTCGATAAGGCTCCGCGCGAGGTTTTCAAAAGGTAAGTGGCCAATCCTGCGATTAACTTAATAAGAAACAGCTTTTCCGTCTTTATTTCTACAAGTGTGTGTGTGTGTGGGAAAACGGCAGAAACCGTACGAAATTGCGAGAAACTGTAGGAAATCGTAAGAAGGAGACGGTGGAGTTGAACTTTTGGAAATTTTTGCATCGCAGGATCTGCTGTTGCTGGAAGAGCAAGAGGGTTCCGTCAACTTCAAGTTTGGCGTGATATACGCGAAGAAAGGGCAAACGACCGACGACGAAATGCTATCCAACGGTAAGCGGAGGAAAAGTTTCGATTGAAATTTAACCAAGACGAATCGACCAACCCTTGAAACTTGGACGACTATGCGGAAGAACGGCGGTCGCTTTCGCTTAAAGCGTACGTTCCACCTATTACGACCGTTTTAACCGTTTCGATCGTTTCAAGCATTTTAACCGTCGTACGAAAAAGTAGCTTCTCGCGAGTCTATAGCACTGTTACGCGAGCAATTTTTCACCGCCTTGTATCCGTTTCATAGCGAGTTTCAAGTTTTAGAAAAATACAATTCCAACGTTGATTCGTAATTCGTCTCGATACGCGATCTGTTCGCTCGGTTTACAGAGAAGGGTAGTCCAGATTTTGACAAGTTCCTGGAAATTGTGGGCGAGAGGATAGAACTGAAGAATTGGGACAAGTATCGAGATGGTTTAGACGTAAAAGGTACCGTTCTTATTTCCGTTTCTATGTAGTTAGTAGGTGGTAGTTATGGTTTGAACATATGGTCGACGGTAAGGTAAACGCTAGTTTTTCATGTTCGTTTGTCGTCGTTGTTATTTTTTCTTCGTGTTGTATTTTTTTCGAGTTTCTTCTTCAAAGTGCGAACTCTCTCTGAACGTTTGCAGGCGACATGACTCGCAACGAGAGTTATTATACGGTGTACGCGGGACACGAAGTGATGTACCATGTGAGTACGATGCTTCCCTATTCGAAGGACAACCCGCAACAATTGGAGAGAAAGCGACACATCGGTAACGATATCGTTAACATCATTTACACGGATGACTCGAACGCCATAGACACTTTCAACCCAAACTGCATCAAAAGTCAATTTACCCGTAAGTCGATACGCCATTTATCTACATTTTTTCGATCTAGGCTGAGTTTCTAATATCATTTTTAATCGATCGGTAAGATAAGGAGGAAAGAACAAAGTAAGATAAAAATATAAATACGTCTATCCGTGTAGGCAAGAGCTGCGATCTTTTCGGATATAACCGATATAACCGCGATATAACCGAATCGTGTGGAGAAATGTTTCGAACGAGAGCGAAACGATTGGTTTCGAGGTCGAGGGAGACGTTAGTCGACGTAATTGTCATTTTGACGAGCTAATGCCTGGTCGCAGCTCCTAAGAATCCCGTAATATAACGACGGTTACATAACGATATACCGTAGACGATACCATTTTTACCGTAAATAACCTGACCCACCGACCGGCCGGCTGCAAAGTCGCAGACCTGTTTGTCGGTTCTGCTACAACGGGCGATGCGCGGCGCAAATTTGCAGCTGGTGGTCGACGAGTTCGCACCTTTGCGAACAATGTGTCGGCCCATTCTCGCAAATACACGCCACTTTTGCGGAGAAAACTCTTTCTTCCAACGTCTTCTTTCACCATCTTCTTGTATATTTTCCTAAGGATAAACAAGATCGTTAATTCGACGTTCACGCGATACATTTACAAATACAGACGTGTTTGCCGTGGTATCGGCCGAAGAAAACGGCAAAGGATGGCGCGTGGCCATTTACTGCGACGAAAACGTTCCTCTGTTTGGCCCGAGCCTTCCATGCCCGCCTGTGTTCGAGGACCCGTACACCCTGCGAGAATTTCTTCTCGTCAAGTTAATAAACGGCGAGAAAGCCACGTTCAACACGCCAACGTTCGCTCAAAAAAGGGAAAGGACCCTGGACGCTCTTCTTCGGGATATGTATCAAGAACACTCGCAGGAGAGCAAGAGCAACGTAAGTCTAATCGATCAATCATATTTATATGCATTTCCTCTCGCTTTTAGATCCTTCTTTGATAAAGTTGCTCTTAGTTCCGACAGTATTATCGGCACCTGTGTACTCGTTGTTATCCAGTATCGAACATCTCTGTATTTATACGTGCTTGCGGTATTATTCGTTGTTATTAATAAAACACGGTTTTTCTGTTATTTGTTCGAGTAATGCGTTTCGATTCGTTCGTTATCGCATCTATAATATTCTTCGTGTTGAAAATTCGTCAGACGACCTGTAGCTAGAAAGCCAAATTAGGGAAATCCGAATTAGAAGGCATGTAAGAAATACTAGAATACTTTGGATAAAATGCTGAAAGATTCGGTCCAGCTGCCTTTAATTAGTACGCTGTTTGTAATTGCAATCGCGAGTATTTATCAGGAGTATTTATCGCGAATTCGTTCGTCTACGCGGATAAAACTACTCGAAATACAATATTTACACAAGCTTCGACGCGTTTTCTTGTACGTAGGCGTTATTCGACCAAAGCTATCGCACGATAACGAGTACGTAAAAGATGATACAACGTGAATTCTGGCTTCAAGCGTCTCTTTTAATAGCGCGTTGCCGTTTTTTGCGTTGCGACATTTCGTCGACGACGTCTCGAACAACGCGCTATCGGAGAACGCGATCGGAGCAGGGACAAGCGATAAAATGATCGTGAAAACGGTAAATTGCCACTTTTCTCCGCCTTTGCACGAATTTCCGAACCGCCCGCGTCGCCTGGCGAGCAACGAAAACTGTACTAGCTGTATGTATTAACTGTTGGCGGCACACTCTCCCCGTAGAAAGGAAAATCGATGAAATTTTCGCAGAGTATGTTAAACCGACGAGCATTGTCGGATGTCGTGGAGGCTCCAGGTCGACGTCGCGAGGAGACCCGTGCCGTGGAGATGGTGCGCGTCGGACAGGCCCTGAAACTCGAAGCGATCGTCAGAGGTTTGGCGCCAACTTCCTTGGCCACTGCTGGTCCTTTGAAGCCTAGACCGTGGGAGCCGAGGTGTATCTATCCGGATTTCCCGCACGAAGTCGTATGCGGCGACGTTTGGCTGGATAACAAGCTGATCTTGGCTACCGAGAATGGAACTTTTCTGATCGAAGGTGAATCGAGCATTATCAAAACCTTATTTTACCATTACAGGGAATATTTTCGAAAATACGTCTTCTCTTACAAATTGTGCGAAACTGTACAATCAGAAAATTGATTTATTTATTAAGCGAAAACCTCGTTAGCATAAAGGAAGAAAGGAAAGAAAGAAAGAAGATGACGCGTGTATGAAATAACAATATGAAATATATGAAATAATAAAATATATAAAAGGAGAGCACGCTTTCCTTCGTCGAGGACAGAGAAAACCGATGCTCTCTCTCTCTCTCTCTCTCTGTTCCTAACTACGAAATTACAAAACGCAAGAACCTTCCAATGCATTTTCTGTTTCAGACAGTTTATCGCACAGACTGATCTTCGACGAGTCCGTGCAAATTAAACAGCTAGACGTGGTCGAGCAACACGGAATATTGTTGTTTCGAGCCGGTGATAAAGGCAAAGATAGCAACGTGTACGTTTTTCGTCTAAGAGAATTCGAGAATAGCACGACGAGTAGGTCTGCCGAAATTGCAAACGATCGTGAAGACGATCAAGAGTGCGAAGACAATGGCGACGAGGACGATGCGGACGACGACGGCGACGAAAGCGAAGAAAACGATTGCGACAATTTCACGCGAGCCACTACAAAATTTAAGCCCTTGATTCGTCGTACTCGTGTTCGTGTTCGTCCCTTGGCTGTTAGAGGACGAGCGCATATAAAGGAAAGAAGACTACCTAGAACTCGGGGCTGCCATTTATACACCGTTACTATGCCTGGTGGCTCTCATTTGCGCATGGTATGTACCGAACAAGAGAAAAGGAAAAAGGAGAGAGAAAAAGAATAGACGACAGTGGCTTTTCCAATTTTTCCCAAGAATTGAAATTGTCGAGTGGAGAGAGTTGATCGTTTCGTACGAGCAACTTTTATATACATTTTTCCTCTTATTTCGATTTATCGTTTTAACCGAACGTACGCAGTACGTAGCGCGTATGTTTATAAAATAGACTGTATTTGGACAATCGACTCGAGACGACGAAAAACGTTGCTGTCAAGGAAAGGTCAGTGGCGGCTTAATTTTTCGAGTTGTTGACAATTTACGTAATTTCTCGAGTAAAAACCGCTGTACAGATGTAACTCGCGTGGATCGGCTGACGCAAAGCAATCGTGTTTGTAACGTGTAAACAGACGCGAAAAACGATCGTTGCTTCGCGTTGCTGAAATATTTAAAGAAATTATTTTCGAATTAGCGCTTATACTTGAATCGATTCTTCTTATGTAATTTTGCTTATTTAAGCTTTGTTTGCACATGGAAGCTACATCCGCTACACTGCTGCGTATATTTATATCCGATAAATATATCCGATATATATTGATTAAAAGCTCGATAATTTACGATCTTGCTGTCGAAGCTTTGGCTGTTCGTATAAAGATGAGTTTTTCTTTGTTTTTTAACGTAATACGCGTATTGGGATCGCAAACGCTTGAAAATCGCTTGGAACACGATTCGAAGCTGAAAATATCTGGATCGTATGGCGAGTAGTAAGTCGCGAAAGTTTAAATGTGTTTCGTAGGCGAGTGTTTTCCATTGCTTTTGTCGAAACAGCGTATCATCGGACTCGGAATTGTCGTAAAAATACTAAAAGATTCCAGACTCCGATCGAATTCGAATCGTCTGCCAATTTATCTGATATATATATATATATATATATATGTCGGAGATGAAATGAAAACCGGAGCCTTCCCTATGCAATTTTGAGGAAGCCTTTTAATGCTTTAGCCCAGATCTTATCATAACTGTAATTAAGTAATTGTCATCTGTAATTGTTTGACATTTGTGAAAAGCGAAAGTGGGTTCGAGGTGACAACTGGTCGCTGAACGTAGCCACGGTCACGGGATAAACGTTTTGCCTGACGAAGGTGTGGATCGGTTGTATTGTTCTCCCTAGAAATCACATAGAATTGTACTTTAGAGATGTCGATATAATGGGACACACGTTGTATGAGGAATCAATCTCCAGACAGAAACTGCCTAGCAACGGCGTTTGGATCTTTCTCGATGTTTCCAAGGAGTATATAACAAACTTCTGACAGATATTGCCTAGCAACAACGATTGGAACCTTCTCGATGTTTCCAGCGAGAATATAACAAACAAATGCAGTCGGATTACGAAAAAGATTTGAATCAGAGAGGCATTCGTGTGATCGCCTTGGAAAGTGATACATCGAGTAATTTTTCCGAGTGATTCGGCAAACGTATTTTTTTTGTGTCATAAAATTGTTTAAAGTTTTCCCGTTGACCGTGGATTCGTTTGAACCCCGGATCATTGTTTATAGCGTAAATTAAATTCAATATTTGTAAATTTATCAATCGTTAATTTTCATTATTCGTTAAATTAGTAAATCGTAAGATATATTATTCGTTTCTTTTATTGTTCGATAAAACTTATTATTCTTTAATCTAATTAATAATTTAATTTATCATTTGTTAATCAATCATATCATTTATAAAAATTCATTATTCATAATATTTGTAAAACCTTGTTTATTCGTGTAAATATATTCTCTGTTTTGTAAAACAATGGCTAATTCAAACGAAGAATCGTTACGCGCCTTAAATCCTAATGTTAACCCGACATATATATATATATTCTATCAGGATTCCAAGATTTTCGGATCGCGTCGCTAAACATAGTATAGTATAGTATAGGTGCGTGTACGATGTATCAATGGCGATGGCATCGAGACCCTAGAATCTACCGGACCGAGTAAAAAGCAAATTTATCTAATCTTCCATTTGTCTAATAATTACTTGAACTACTCGTACGATAGTTATGTATATTTTTGTTAGTAGTAGTTTTGTTCGAGTAAATTATAAATATAGGAATTATAAATATAGGAAATATAGGAATAAATATAGGACGATAATAGAGAAATTCAGATTACCTTGGTAATTCGGATATCGTTTTTTATTTTATTTAGTGCGTAGCGGTCGGCCGACGTTTGATAGTTTTCCAATGGAAACATAGCGCCGCGTGGACCGCATGGTGTTCCGCTACGGACACAGACACCGTGGAAGGATTTTTGCATTTGAAGGAGTTGAACGCCAGCGAATCTCCGACGTTGGTAACGATAGTAGAAAATACAGATTCGAACAACGAATGGACGCTTTGCTGCGGTGTCCGACATCATTTTGAATTGATCTCAGCTTCTGGAAGCACGAGAATTCTTCACATCGAGGGAACACCGAAACCACACGTGGTGGCTGCTTTGGATCTCTGCGAAGACGAAGAACCCGAATTGTTACTCTGCTACAACAGTACGTATTTATATATGTATATAGTATAGAGGTTGGAGCAAACGCACCGCTATACGTTAAACCGATCGAACGTATCAAAGTCGTAAAGTAAAGTAAAAAACGTAAAGGTTCTTTGGCCTGTTGTACTTACTGTAGTATACTGGACGAAAGAGCGACGTAATACGAAAGTACAGTTGAAAATTGTAAACAGCCGAATAAAGGTGAAAAATGTAAATTTAAAGGTAGACAAAATTTAAAGATAGAAGGTCGTCGTTCGATTTCAACGATACGTCGTGCCTACGTATATCGATCTAGCTAAAAGTCGAATAAGAAGCGAAATGGGAAACCGAAGAATTTAATAAATATAATAAACGGTAGAATTATGGTTAAACGGAGGAAGAATTGGTGGCAGCGATGCAACAACGACGTGGTCGATCGATACTCGCTTACCTGCCTTTCTTACCGCAGATACGTGTCACTTTCAAAAACTCTTAGAAGAGAATACCGTAGCAACGGAATTCGATTTCAACTGGAATTCCGTTCCTGCGGCAATAGGTAACGTATCTTTGCATCTTTACGTTTCGTCGTTCTTTATTTTTCGATAATCCTTCGTGTCCCGATACAAACTTTCAGCCTGTGCCTTTCCCTACGTGATCGCCTTTACCAACGACACCATGGAGATACGATTGATAATCAATGGAAATTTGGTGCACACGATCGCCATGCCAAACCTGAATCTAATCACTTCGAAGCAAGACATCTTCTTCGCCACAACGGCTCCGGAATTTCTGCCTGGAAAATGCGAAAGAATTCGCCTGGACTCGAAACCCATGGACAAGGAAGAACCGGTTTCCAGTCCGCCTCCTTTCCCCCAATCTTCTACGTCTCGATCCAATCAGCAAAGTACGTGTCCGTCTTCTCCAAACCGATCGTCATTTTCTACTTATTCTACTTATTCTACATTTATCCTAATAGGATAATTTATTTTATTTATTTATTTATTTATTTATCTATTTATTTATTTAGAACGATATGTATACGGTATATATATATATAAAATACGCTTGCAGCGATAAACACGTTTACGCGCCAACACTGTGCCATTGCAATGCCAACAACTTGCTAAATCGAAAAGTCTAGAAAACCATGACGTACTATATCTGGCGTTATAGTATAGTATAGTAGCTAACGTTGATACGAGTAGGAAATCGATATAATCGAGAATAATTATCTTTTGCTTTCCATAGACAGTCAGGGCGACTGGAAGCCGATAAGAATCTACCAAATACCGTTGCAAACGTTATCGAGAAGTAGCTTGTCAACGTGCTCGCAACGACGCTGTGCCAGCCCTGCCGAGCCAGAAATCATCTCGGCGCCGCCGACCAGCGACAAGAGTTTCCTCAGCGTTGAGCCTCACAGAGCGTTGAGCAGATCGTGTAGCAGCAGTCCAACGCCATCGCCGACCAACGTGCTTCCGCCTCGACTCAGAAAATAGGCTGGATCGCTAGCGATCGCTAGCGACACTCGCTCCTTATTAAGTTAATCCCGTAACCTTTTCCATATCTAACCGATGAAAAATGCGCCATTTTCTTTTTAACGCGTTTCTTAATCGTTTCTTAGCTGTATAACGATAGATGTTTTTCCAATACTCTACGTCTTACGTTCTTGCTGCGTTTAGTAACTTACGTTTAAGTTACGATAAAGCGTAAAACGCAAGATAGGAAAAGCACGTGTCTTCGTAAATACGAAAATGTGATTTCTATTAGTACAAAAAGTTACATGGTTGATCGAGCGTGCCTGCTATTTATTAATAACGTCGTTGGTAATAATCGTCGTTGATTGGTTGCGAGTGCATGAGCGCCGACGGGTGAAACAAAATTTCCTTTAAACTCGAGCTTCGCGCACAACGTATAAACGACCTTCCTTCCGACAGATCGCAACTGCGATCACCTGAAGCTCGTGCCTCGATCCAATTGTAAAAGCGACAACGGATCGTGCACGATTCGGTGCGTTTCATCTGTAGCTAGAATTTACTGCCGTTGCAAAGAGCAATCGAGATAAAATACACGTACGCGCGCCGTTTCTTTCTCTTCTTTTACAATTAGACCGTTTAATTAACAGTTTTACAATTTTTATGCGAACCTGACTTTGTCCGCGTTAGCGTTTATTCGAACGTTGATCGAACCCAGATCAAATTTATGTTTCTATCGCGTTGGAAAAATGTTAGAGAAAGAGTTGGAAAAGTATCGGACGGCGGATATTTATGCATTTGTGAGAGATTTAGAATCGCGGAGATACGCAGCATGGGTAGGAGTGAGCGACAGGCAGAAATATTACAAATGCCAAAAGTAAATGCAAGTTAGAACGTGCCATCTTTGTTTTTCCTCGTTTCGCCTAAAATATCTAGTCGTATATATTATAATTATAGACGTATATACAGTATAATTTCCAAACAGTCTATACGATATGATTGCGACGTATCTTGAGAAATGAAAAAATGCCGGATAGCTTGTTTCGATCAAGGAGAGAGCGATACGACGCTTGTTGTAATTTAGCCACGTTCCTACAAAATTCACGCTTCGCGAGATACGTACAAGCACACACAAGCGTCCATCGATTCGATTCAACGTACGGAGAACGAAACGTACGTAAGTGTAGGAATTACTCTACAAACTGGTTTCTATATCATAAACGTAAACAACGAAAAAATATGTTTTTTAAATAAATCTATACGAACGTATTTGTTTTAACGACGTAGTATCCGAGGAAATAATTACACAGAGTGTCCCGTTTCAAGTTTCGCAGACTATAGCTATATTTGTCGTTATTCGTCAAACTATAGAAGCACAAAGCTTATCGGCTGTTTCAGTTTCTACGAAATTACGTCTACGACGCGATTTCGTTCGCTGCTCGTGAAAGAAGCGTTGATCTTGATAAGTTCTTGTCGCAAATACGAAAAATCACTCTATGCCTATATAATAATAATAATAATACTAATAATAATAACAATAACAATAGCAATGATAATAATAGGTAGAAGAATGTTTAGTACGAGACAAGGCACCGGATAAAAAGATGCCCCGATAGTACTAGCACGATGGTAATAAATAATAAATAATAACTAATAAATAATAAATAAAAGTAGAAACTGAAAAGAGAATGATACGAAATTTTACGTATAGTTAGATCTGATCGTAAAAAGTACGTGTAAAGGACTCGTGTAAATCGGTATATATGATAAATAGTACGTACAGTGTATTTTGACGGGTATTATATCCCGTAACATACAACAAGTTTGATTATTCTGTTAATGTTAGAACGTTAAAGCGTTATCTTAACGACAAAGTCGAAGAGTCTGCATAAATATCCGCAGTCCACGTGTTACTTTTATTCCTTTCTCGTCTTATTCGTATTTACTCGGCTTTAAATTTCGATCAAGGGTTATTTAAAAGCTGAACTCTTTACGGAGAACTGGAAAAATCAAAATGATATACGCGATCTAATTTAGCCGCTTTACGAGAATTATTTTACCGACTTATCAACTCGAGCGAACGAACGATAAAGAGCAAAGGATTCTCGTCGCTTTCAAAGGTTTTCCAAGGTCTACGCGCGAGTTGTACCAAGTTTTACGATTACTTTTACGCAATTCGTAGATAACTTATACGTCGATGGTCTCGTTCGATGGTTGTCGTGACGAATTACCTCTGCCGATAATTACAACAGGTACGATAGGAGCCACGGTTAATACGTAAAAGGATAATTAAAGAAAATGTACGCCGTTAAATCGCCTAGCGATTTCTATATGTATGTATTTACCGCAAATAAAAGGAAGATGATAACCTATTAAACGTTCATATTTAAACAGGAATTTGCTAATTATGCGATCCGATCGAACAACTTTTCTTCTGTAAGTAATTTTTCATTCGGACGGTATATGTATATTTGTCGTACAGTCGACCGACTGTCGAATCGAAGATGGACTCGTCGAATTATTATTATTGCAAACCGTATTGCCGACTGCATATTTATCTGGTTCAGCCTACGCTATGTTTATTTATTTATACGATATTAAAAATGATTATCGCGTTGATAAGTTTAAGATTAAGCTAGGTTGGCCTATGTGCGTCAAATGTACATAATCTGTCGTAACATAAAAATGTATTCGATGAATTTGATCCAAGCTTTTTACTACTTTACTCATATTTCTCTGTCGCTAACGTAATACGTCAGAGTCAGAGGAGGACAAAGTAAGGCCGAGCCCTTATAATCGTAGTATTATATGTACACGTACATTGTATCGTGTTTAACGCGTTTTAACACAGTTAAAATTCATTTCCTCGGAGACGTATCTTAACATCCTCTCTTTTTTTTTTATGACACTCTTCTTTTTCATCCTTGTGACGTAATTGGATTTGATTATAGAGCAATTTTAATGTTTTAATGTTTAATCTTTTAATGTTTCGAATGTTTTCAAATGTAATATTCCAATATAGATATAGATATATACACGCACAATTGGTACATTAACAGTGTTTGGTTACGCATCGCACCGATCCGTGGAAAGGACCTGGTTTTATTATTATTGCCGCGTTACAAGTGGTACTCGTATTGCTGAGCGCGATGCCGGGCGCATCGTAAAACTGCTACAGACCTCGAGGAATCTTTCTCGGACCGTACTCCAGCGGAGGGAGTTTCTTCGACGGCGAGGACAGTCTTCGTCTACCCTCGTTAACGGACGATCATCGCTCGGAAGCAGTTGATCGTTGCTATCAAACACGCGTTCTAGCCACGGAAAGCTGTCTGTAATCATCTTATCGTATACGCCTATTTTCTACCTTTCGTCTACAGCGCTTCTAAACTTGCTAACTGGACGCCTGTTTCTGACAGTGTGCGCGGAATCTTGTCGCAACGGAAAACGTCCTTTTGCTCCAGTCTGTCTCGTATCGACCACCGACCACCGACCACCGACCAGCTGACGCCGATACATCACAACGCATATTGAAAATTTATTCAAATCCACGCACTCGCGTATTTCATCGTCCATCTCCGCTTAAAAAATGTAAAGGTGAATTTTTTTACATTTGCTCAGACGATTAACTCCTTCAAAAAACTATATTACATTGTATTCTGTATCGTTAGTTTTTTTCCATATACGTATAAATAATCTTCTTCGCGAAAACCACTGAAAATAATCTGAAAATGTTATTCTCACGAAACTTTTCTCTTAGTAAATTCGTCGATGAATTTGTCGAATCTTTCCGTTCTCTCCGATCTCAATGTATTTTTTTCATATGCTGTAAAACTCGACATTTTTCTATTACAATCAATTTTCTGTTTTCTATTGTGTCTATTACGATCAGTTGAATATTCGCATGTAAGAAAATGTTCTCTTCGATAATTTTATTTTTTCGATTTAGCACCAGTTTCTTCTCGATTCTCGTATTTTTATAAAATGATTTCTAATCGTCAATTTCACCGATTGCACAACGATTGTTTACATAAACAAAACCAACAAAATTGTACATATACGAAAAGATACGTAGTTCAAGGTAAATGTTGAACTTTCATCTATACATATTTTATAAAGAATTGCTGAAAGTCTGAAAAATCCGCTCTCGTAAATCTATAAAATTTCAAATACTCTTCAAATACTTTCGCAACCCTGCCTAGATTAATTTATTTCCTTTTTCTCTTTCCTAATATTTATACACCTTTCGTGCTTCGGTTATAATCGCTTAAAGGAAAACGATCGGTTCGATATGATCGTGACGAGTGGAAAGGGCTGGCTCACGTTTCCTGAAACGCGTTTAAACGGGTTCAAATCAAACGCATTCCGCGACTTTTTTGCCACACCGCACCGTCGAGAATTATAGATGCCAATCGCTGTCAAGCGGAGCTAAAGGAAAATGCTTTGGCGACCCCGGTCAGTCTCGAGCGTTGAACTATGATCATTTACGTTTACCTGACTTATATGCCACTATCAGCCGAGTCTTATAATAATAATTGTCCGCGTTCTTTCCTCTAATTTATCTGACATTAACGTACAAAGAATAAATTCCCGTCTTATTTTCCAGATTCGTGACGACATTCAACGGGTTTTCGGAAGATAGACGAAAAGAATTTTAACAAAAACCATTAATTATAATAGCGATTGCACAATTTCACAGAAGAAATATTAGTTTCCCTATTGATCTATCGATACACTTTAATTTAACGAACTTTCATGTCAAACATTAGATTCGATTTAATCGTTCAAGTCGAACCGTAATTAATAACACTAAATATAATCCAGCTAATGGTTTATTCGCGCCAGTAGCAAAACAATCATTTTCTCTAATTAAAACACCTTGTTTCTCTACAAAATCCCATACAATCATTTCTGTACAATTTATTTAATATTGCGCCGCAATCTACTTGTCGAATGGAATCTAATTCATTTCAATTGTTATGAAATTTTTTTATTACTTTCTATACTTCGAGCTTGTCAAGTTTTACTGATTTACTTTAAATTAATAACTAGCGATATTACTAACAATTTAATTAAATTAATAACGCTAGAATCATTTTTTTGCAATCGGTAAAATAAGTTTTCCCCGACACTTGATTAACGCCGAATTCAATATCGTAATCGAACTCTAATATAATACTGTAATATCAGCGAAATTCGTTTTAACCTCGTTGTTCACTATTCACAGACTATTATATATTTTTTCATATTTTCTAATTATTTCCTATATCTCTATACCAAATAATAATGAGCGAAGAACAAGTACATTAAATTAACGAAATATTTCATAAATGCTAATTGACGTAATGAAATATACGTAATAAAACAATACGATATAACATATATACAATAATAATAATAATAATAATAATACTAATAATAACAACAACAGCAACAACAACAATAATGATAATAATAGTAGTAGTAATAATGATAATAATAATAATAATGGACGAATAAGTAAAATAAAATGTTCGAATCTCGTAACTAAAATACCTATGAAAAACATTGTGCACAAAATAAAATCGATCGATTTCGTTGATCAATCAGTCTGTGAATAAAATTTTAATTAATTGTAAAAAATCATGAAATACAACAGTAATTACTAGACTGCGGATTTTCATGAGTTTATAGAAAGTTTGAGAGTGCAGGATTTGAGAAGATAAAATACAAATAATATAAAAAAATATGTAAAACGTGCAGGGTGCGGTGCTTTCTACGATACTTGGTAGGCACAAAACAATTTTCTATCGAGGTTCTACCTTTTTTAACTATGTTCTCAAAAATGATAGACTGCATACTTAGTTGATTGCAAATCTACACTTATACCTTCCATATTCTTGCAAAGATCGACTTGTGTTTCTCTAACTTGTTCTATTCCACTAAAATCACAGGATAAACGATAACAAACCGGGTACACGTAATACTCTATTAGAAAATAAACGATGCATTATGACGAACCATGTGTTCGATCTACTAGCGAGATTTCGGTTAGATCAAGTTGCGCGTCCGCCATATTGAAATCCTGCTTCCGTGTAACGTTTCGGTTGTTTTGCACGTTCCTCGATTAAAATTACCCCAAAAATCGACTCTAAAGATTATCTCGCTATAACCTATCTAATAAATAATACGACTGTTTAGTAAGATATTCGGAGAGGTAAAATAAAAGGTATCGATTTACCAGTTATAATTAAATAGGTTATTCGTCGTATAAATCTGTACTAACATTGATAATCTAAAACGTTTTACAATCATTCTTTAAGTTGCTTCGATTATCGATGGATCAAAGTATTCTAAAAAAAGAACATCCTAAATAAGATAAGGTTTTCTTAACATTTATATAATTAATCTGTAATTTTTCCTTCGTTACTTAACAATTAAATTCTATTATAGCAATAGAAGTTAAGTTCAAGCGTTTAACATGTTTCTCCAACTAGTCTTTACGATTGTACCACTGATTATAATAAAAAAAGTTACGTTTAAACATATTTATGCTCAATGATTATTACGAGCTGTTACGTTTTATCTTATACCTTATCAGTCCACTTTAACGAACGTACCTGTAGATACACTCGATGAAACGCCGAATGGAGCAATTTCTGAAATTTCTTTTCTTTGGTGTCCATTTCTCGAGTATCGTTTCAAATCAATTTCGTGTAGAATCGCTCGCTATATGCATTATGTACATTGATATACACGTCCATCTGGTGGCAATGCACTGTACTACCGGCTGCTGGCTCGGAGCACCAGCGTAGAAAGAGAAAAAGAGAGAAAGAGAGACACAGGTACGAGACGAGCTTGTGGTGCGAGGTAGCCACCAGTCAACAGCGGAGACGGAGACGGAGAGTCCGAGGTAGCCCGTGACTGTAGCTGCCCGTGGCTCGTTGTAACGTGACGCGAAGGTGTGCCAAGCTCTTTCGCTTGCCTGTTACTTCGTCCGAAGACGCCCGATCGTACGTCTACCATAGTGTCGCGTATCGAAAGTGTCGGTAGTAGTGTTGTGATCTATTGGCCTGTCTGTCCTCGTGTGCTAGCCGAAAAAACTATACCAGCCGAGCCGTACATCATCGCGGAAAACTGTCAAGAGTGTTGTGTGATCTCAGACGCTGGCTTCAAACGCGAACGCTTACGGGCAATCTTCATCGCGATCGTAGGGTTGCACGAAACATAAGGTAAGTGTAGGATACGCGGAAGTGTATCGGAAGTGAAGGTAAAGTCGAAAATTACTTCGGTCGGTTACTCGAACGTTGCGCGTACAGAGATTATGTTTCCCGATGACCCCTCGACTCCCGCCTCCTTCTCCTCGTTATCCCCTTTCCCTTCGTCGGTCTCTTCTTCTCTCCTCTTTTACTCTACCCTTCTTCCACGTCTCGCCCTTCATTTCGCATTTCGCCTTATTTTTTCCCTGACAAACGTGTTCTTTCGCTTTAAGGGCATCACCGCAATTTTGGTAGGACGATATCCTAGCGACGCAGTGAATTTCGATCGCAGATCGATCGATTACCGATTTCGCGCATTCTCTCTCTCTCTCTTTCTCTCTCCCTATCTATCTATCTATCTATCTATCTATCTATCTATCTATCTATCTATCTATCTATCTATCTATCTATCATCCATCCATCCATCCATCCATCCATCTATCTATCTATGTATCTACCTACCTATCTATCTGTCTGCCTATCTCTAACTATCTATCTCTCTCCGTCTCTCCCTTTTGTCTCTTCACGTCCTTTTCCTCTTTCTCTTTCTCGACCGCGAATGCACTCGCGAATGCACTCGACACGCACGTTCTCACACACCGACGTGTTCCGTTTCTTTCCTGCGAGACTGTGTCGTAGCCTTTCTCGTGGTAACGAGTTTCGTAACTTCCCTCGATACAAAAGTCACGAACTATCAGCTGTCAGCCTCCGTGTTTGTACCACCTGTCCTAGAGTCGATTATCCGCCTCTCCTTCCCTTTTATACTTTATACATCACAATTCTATCCCTTTTTACTCCGCTCTGTATATTAATCCATGGGACGGAATTGTTGACACAAAATTTTCATGATTCCGCGACTTTCGTCCGCGACAGAAGAACGAGAACGTGATATAGCCGCGTGTCTACGAACGGGGCGAAGTAATCGGAGCAGCAAGAGAGGCTAACCGAGTTGAACAGTCATGATATTTCGGCGCGCAGGCTTTCTGGCATGACGGCGTGACCGGTCTTGAGCCCCTCTGCGCTCCCCTCTTGCACTCTGCACCTCTATCCCCACCTCCCCGGGGTAATACACGATGCACAGTGCGGATCAGTGCTCCTTAACGCGAGATTCTTGTGGCTGAAGGTTTTCTTCTATCGCGCGCGCGCGCGCACGCTGACTTCTTTCTCTCGCAATGCGCTGTATATGGACGTTTCGTGTTCTAAGTGAATCCGTCAAGCCAAGAAGACGAGTTATCGAGCTCCAGTTCGACCTCTAACTCGTCTACGAAACCACTATGTTGACTCGTCGACGCTCGACACCTTTATGTGTTTAAAGATCGACATGGAAATTGGAATTCACCATCTCATGATGCAATTTGGTGACTTCTGTATGTGAAACGGAGCTATCGAATTCCAGCCCATGCTTGTCTACGCATCCACTTTGTTATTATGTCGTTATAGATGTTTAACGTCTTTATGCGTTTAAACAACTACAGAAAAATTCGAATTTCGAACGTTGGAAAAATTCGAACGTTGGAGATTCTAGTATGTGGAAAGAAGGATCGTCGTGGAATAAGTAACGAATAAAAATGTGCAGAGATCATTTAATTGAAATCATTTTCATTTAAATTTTTGGTTGTAGTAATGCAGAGAAAAAAAGTAAATATTGTTTTAATATAGGGGGAAAGTATTTGTAGAGTGCTAGCAATATTTTTAGTAGTTTTAGTTTTATCTATTTGTGGAACGCTTTTATTAGTACTAGTATGTCGTGTTTCGTTTTTCTTTTAATAAGGATATCACTTTTCACGTGTATGAAATCTTATGTGAGTCGGTTTAATCGCTCCGCGTGAGGTGATAAATGCATTCTCATCGAAATGTTATCCTAACGTTATCAAATCGAAGGTCGAACGCGAAATCTAGCGCGTAGTCAAGTTATCTTCGATCAAGGAACTTGAAACGAAAGTCTGACATTCTATGATCGTATTGGATTTTAATTAATGTTCGCTAATGGAATTTCTGTATTTATTACCAAATCGTATTTTGATATACCAGAATTATGAAAACTATATAGAACGATGCAAGAATTACACTGTTATGTAGACTAAAAATTATGTAAGAATAATTAGCTGTCCTGTTTAGGTTATACGATTCTTTCATCTCAATATCGATCTTTTTTACTTTCCTCCGACCTAAACTATAGTACTTCTCATTCCCCCCTTTCACGATGAAGTTTTTATAATGGGAAGTTACTCGAATTAATAAAACACTCCATTTACAAGAATTATTTCGAAAATGTAAACTATCGTTGAATCGAATCGATTTAATATATAGTGTATAGCGTACAATAATCTTGTTATGCCAGAGTTTATAGTTTCTTGCTAGTTCATATATATATATTTATTTATTTATTTGAGTTCGTGACAAGAGAGTATAGGCAATTAGAGGGATCAGTAATAGCATATATAGATATTTAGTATAGGAGAGATAAAGAACAAAGGAGTAAAAATAGGGCTGTAGACTGATGAAGAAATTGGAAAAGAAGAAGAAGGACAGTGCGAAGATAAAGTGCGTAGCTAATTAACTAGGTAAATTAGATAAAAAGGTAAAGATTTGTGCAATAAATAATAGATAGACGTATACACATAATGGTTAGTAGTTGGATAACGTTCGAATACGTTAGATTGAATAGACAATAGCAAAATAATAAAATAGCAAAATAGCAAAATAGCAAAATAAATGTAATAGCAAGATAAGGGTAAAATAAGGTTGTGCATTAAGATAAGCAGTAAAGAAAATAATTAGAAAACGAGTTCATCTTACGACATATGGTGTACAATCAAAGTTATACAACTTTCTCAAACAATTTAATAATGCTTTCTGTTCTACAAAATGTATGTTACTAATAATTCTTTACTGAAATTGTATCGTATCGCATCGCATCGTATCGCATCGCATCGCATCGTATCGTATCGTATCGTATCGTATCGTATCGTATCGTATCGTATCGTATCGTATCGTATTGTATAGTATTTCCTTATTACATCGAGGCTTGCGCATATTACAATCAATCATTTTTGAGTATGTACACGAGCACGCTGGATGTATTTTGTTTCTGCTTTAATTTATTCCTTGAAGCTAAATCAATCTTCGTATAATAAATTAAGAAGAATTCGTACAGTAAATTCATTCTTCTTATATTCTTTATCGAAATAATGAACTAAATTGAGAAAGACAAAGGAAAACGGTTGAGAGAATAGGGAGAAGAAGTAGAAGAACACGAGAAAATCACTGACTCGAGGCTGGCTGTTACAGAAAAAAGGAAACGGGATCGAATGAATGGGGCGTTAGCCTATAGCAGTATACGTGAGAATAGCGAACACAATCAGTAATGACGTTATTGATACAAATTTTAGCACCGACATACTTTCTTCTATATCTATCATGTCGCTTGTCATTTTTCAAAAATAATACAAGGTCGTTAACCTGAGTAAAGCATTGCGAAGATTTCAATTAGATGTCGCCGTTTGTTAAAAAGTTATTGTCACATTGAAAAGTTTATATTACAATTATTTGATATTTCGATACAGTAGGATCAATATACATATATACATATATACATTGATTATTATAATTGAATATAATAATATTATACTTTATCATATATATGATAACAGTGATGCAAATCGAATTTTAAGTTAATCAAGAATCAGCTTGTATTTCAATGTAAATAATGTGCGAAAAATGATGTACTTTCGTTTAAACATTTTTTAAATAATAAGTTTTTAACGAACGGCGACACTCGAACAAAAGCTTTGTAACACTGCTCGGGTTGATGACCTTGACGACATGTCAAAGAATCATGGACATGTTTTGCGAACATTTACCAATAATAATGATAAAAATTCGCTGCATTTATTTATATATCTATTATATATTTATATCTACCTAAGGTAGATAATTGCTTTACTAAGATTACAGGAATTACGGTTGTTTACGTACTACTGCCCATTTCGGAATTAGCCACGTTCGAGCATAGAATCATTGACAAATTTTCAAAGCCGATTTTCTCGAGAACGAAGCGTCACATAAGAAAACTTGTATTCTATATGTCCTTCTTATTTCTGCATAAAGAATCGCCTCGTGTTATTATCAATTATTATTAATCACGTTATTCGGCCGAATCCTCTGTCGTATATACATATATGTATGTATTTACATGTGACATGTGAAAATAAGAAAAATGTTAAAAATTTAAAATAAGAAAAATAAATTAGTCGTGGAATTTGTAACATGTGAATAAATGTCTAGCGAAATGAACTAGTAAATTGAAAGCAATCGTATTAATCGTATCGTTTGCATTTTCAATTGTTCAGATTAAATGTAAAATCATATAGGAAATCCAATAATAACGTCTATAAGTTGTCAAATGTTGCTCATCCACGATGTTTCACGCTGCGTATCTGAAATTTCATGGAAACGCGTATTGCTATCAGACATTCCGATTTTGCAATCGCCTCTTCCAAAGCCTGCAAATCACTTTCGAGGTCATCTCGCGGATTTGCAATGAACGAACGGTACGTATTTCCTAACCTAGAAAAATATTCTGTAAACACTCGGTCGATTAAAATTTCTTCCTTCGAAACTTCAAATTCTGGATACTAGATAGATGGGAAAAAAATAAAAATGTAATGGCAACTATTACGCGATACATGCGATAGAGATAGCCTAGCCTCGTTGTATGTATCTCGTGTTAACGTAACCTTTAAGCACCGACTTGAGAATATGGCAATGCAAGATAAAAGTAGAGTTACCGTTGGAAACATTACGAAAGTCATTTTCATTAAGAAGTTTCATACGATTCTTGTATCTATCTCTATATCTTAAAGTTTTAAGGTAACGAGTAGTTTCTCCGTTAATAGAATAGAAAATACAAGATACAGGTAAAATCTATCGACAGTGGCGGCGACGGGTCTGTCCACGACAGTGGTAATCGCAACTCGAGATTGCGCAAGTTCCTTCTCGATCTTATCGCGACCGCAAACTATATACTGTACATGTGTATACATTACACGTGCAATACGTATACGAATACGCGTACGCATACACGGACTGTCATGACTATATGTACAAATACATATGATCTACATACGTATGCGCGTATGTATGCACGTACAAGTAAACGAACGAACTAAGTAAATGTTATAAAGACTATGTTAAAGAGAAATTGGCATTAACAGAGAATGTTTTTTAAAATTATAACGTAACGTAGGATTGGATAAAATTTGGTAGGTATTTTCGGCGAGTATCAAAAAGGAGTGAGCAAACATTTTGTTATAAAGAGATTAAATGTTAAAATGTAAAATTAAATGTTGAAATAATTATTAAGTGGTAAATGAATGGAATTTCGAAGAAAAATTAAATTGTCAAATATTTATTTTAGATTAAGTCAATGTTTATAAGCCATCTTGTACAATTAAGGTTATTAAGAATATGTTAAACTTTTAAAACAACTCGACTCTTATTGTGATACACAGCTTATCCATTATACATTCTAAACGCACCTATCAACGCACATTTAAATACAACTAATTCGTAAATAATGATTTCTGATATAACTTGTTTGGTTTTAAAAAGCAATAGAAATACAAAGAAAAATAAGAAACAAAGACATCTATATTCGTATTATCCAAATATAAAGAGTCAATATATTGAAATTATTATGGAAAAGTTGATATCTTTTGTTTGGCTGAAAAATAGTTGTTGACAATACCGATATTACATATTATCTAGTCTCTGCGCATGCATGCATACGTTTTAAAGTTAATTATTTGAATAATTTCCTTCTAGTTGGAAATCTAGTTGGAAGAAAAATTTGCAAATGCCGTTACCGTTTGGTCAACGTAATAAAACGTAATAAAACGTAATAAAAATGATTAAAGTTCGTTATTATAATATCGAAATGTACAGGTTGTTTTGCAAAATTTTCTTATTAAAACTGAATATTATTTACATATAGAATATATACATACTATATAATATCGAAACGAATATTTCTTAATTAATCTTGGTCCTGTTTGTTTAAACGGTATTCGATATTTTTGTGAAAACGACGTAATTCCAGATACAGCTAACTTGAACGATGAGAAAGCGTGAAATACTTTAGATTCAAATATATAGCACAGCTGATATTTCAGAGTATTTGTCTTTGTTTATTTTGCGATTTTATCAGAGGTAGAAGGAGTATTGAGGTAGAAGGAGACATCCAAATATATGTTTGCCCCGACGCACACAGGGATATGAAAACGGTAACGCGATA
Organism: Bombus vancouverensis nearcticus; assembly: GCF_051014615.1. Classification (NCBI taxonomy): domain Eukaryota; kingdom Metazoa; phylum Arthropoda; class Insecta; order Hymenoptera; family Apidae; genus Bombus; species Bombus vancouverensis. The sequence continues at coordinate 145,776 of NC_134920.1, forward strand.
TGACAATGTCGATATAGAATGCAGTTTATGCAGTGGGAATAGGTATGCGCGCATACGTGCAATGTGCGCATTACGAAGACAAATCCGTGTCGCGCGAATGGCTTTCGTCGGGTATACGTAGTCGCACACGACACGTACATGAAAAGAGAAAAAGAGAAAAATAGAGATAGGGAGAAGGAGCGTGTACTGGAAACTCCCTGGATCCTTGAGACGTGGATAGGCCTAGTGAGACTTATGAATATTGATGAACCTTTCCCGACGTACTTACTGGCCCGACCGCACCTCGATCATTTGTTGCTACTCGACGGCAATCTTCCTCTTTTCTTCCTCCTATTTGTTTTCACAAAGTAAGTTCTTCGAGCATGCCGCGTACTTATTGCTAGCTACACTTATTCCTCCGCTCATCTACTTTCTTATCCAATCGACTTACGACGATTGTAAACGTACCGCCCCGTGTATTATAAATATTGCCAACAGAGAAGCGTTAAATACGAACGTGCTTCGGTTGCACACGATGATCGTTAATACGAATCCCTTTTAAATCTGTTTGTTTCCCATTGCCAATTTGCTATTAGCATTTAAATGTTTTTGGTGAAAATAAATTAGCCTGAATGATTTTTTAAATTAATCAACCTAACCCCAAGGGGTTCTGGAGGACAATTCTTCGATCTCATCTATATGACGATGAACGATGCGTTTGGAAATATGCAGGATAATAAATCTGTATTTTTGATTCAGCAGATACGCGACTGTAAATGCAATTAGGCGGTGATGTGGACAAGTCGAGGGGAAAGTAACGCAGAAACGCAACATTCCTTTACGTTCCAGTAGAAACGTAAGATACGCGACGTTATAATTAGTTTTTATTTATTTTGGGGTTAGGTTGACAGGACTTGACAGGATTGGACAGGATTTGACAGCATTTGACAGCATTTGACAGCATTTGACAACATTTGACAGGATTTGCCAACATTTGACAGCATTTGACAACATTTGACAACATTTGACAGCATTTGACATCATTTCACAGCATTTGACAGCATTTGACAGCATTTGACAACATTTGACAGGATTTGCCAACATTTGACAACATTTGACAACATTTGACAGGATTTGCCAACATTTGACAGCATTTGACAACATTTGACAGCATTTAACAGCATTTGACAGCATTTGACAGCATTTGACAGCATTTGACAACATTTGACAGGATTTGCCAACATTTGACAGGATTTGCCAACATTTGACAGGATTTGCCAGCATTTGACAACATTTGACAACATTTGACAACATTTGACAGGATTTGCCAACATTTGACAGCATTTGACAACATTTGACAGCATTTGACAGCATTTGACAGCATTTGACAGCATTTGACAGCATTTTACAGCATCTGACTGCATTTGACAGCATTTGACAGCATTTGACAGCATTTGACAGCACCTGACAGTATTTGACAGCATTTGACAGGATTTTACAGGACGCGTGATATAACCTGGAAAAGAAAATTGCGAATCGAAATATTATGATTTACATTTACTTATTTCTATATGAAATAACTTTTTTGTCCAGTTGTAACTCGCGTCTTGCCACACCCTATATATATTTTATATATACATCGGATTTTCCTTTTAAATAAATCATACAACAATAGGGTAGAGGCTGCGAATGTTACGCTATCTGTATATAATGGGAATCATGGGAAGGCGATCTAACTAAGCTATTAGGCGCCGCTACCGATCGTTTTCTATCGGCATCGGCGGTGTGAATTTTGCCGAAGCGCGAAACCAATTGGACGCGATCTCGTTGAGCCAGGCGAAAACAAAATGCGGTACTGTACTTACACGAGACGACGGTAGCTGGCTATTGCAGCCGATGCCAAAGCGAACCGGTTTCCCGATGCTGCTGAAAAATGCTTCTCGACCGGCTATAATAATTTTAATTGACACTCAGACCAGACCGCTGAGTATCCTCGATCGGCATGCATGTACATATAACCTCGTATAGTGTCGTATCCAGCAAATGAAAAATGGGCATTGTTCGTATTTTTATGTAATCTTGGTCGTCTTATCTAGAACGTTTTTATGTTTTTCCACCGCTTTCGATCGCTCGCCGATCAACTATCGTAGAATATATCGTAATACAAGATCGATCGCGAAAGCAACGTATTTGAAATTCACGTTGATTATAATTTTTCTTAAAATGATCTTTAGCTGTGAAAGATAAATCCTATCGAATATGTTACATTTTGGCTCGATCGCGGATAACAGTTTTATCTTTAGCGCTGTACAACGCCGATAATATATTAATTATAAAAATCTTGATTGTAGCAAGTATTTTGAAATTTGTTTGGTATTTCGATTTCGATTTCGATTTCGATTAATCGTCGTCCGTAAGTAAAAGGAGAAATCGGAGAATGCTGAGAATGGGTAAAATAAGAGAAAAGAGGAAAAAGAAGAAACGAGAAAACGAGAAAACGAGAAAACGAGAAAAAGGTATATGCGATTAAGGTTAGAAGGCGCGTTCATAAGCGCGCAGCCATGGAAAATATTCCTGTGAAGTTGTTACGTAGGAACGTATGCGCGTTCAACGAGATATTAAGCGTGTACGTATGTATATGCAGTTAGGCCTACTCGAGCTGACTGGCCCGGGTGAAAGGAAAACCCGCGCCTACCTTGCAAGTGAAGCACAGAGAGGGGGCAGAGAGATTCCACGTCGAATCTAGTACTTTTTGTACTTACGTGGAACGCGATTGCAAGGAAAGCTTCTATGAAATACCTTAGTATGCTCATTGTGTAACGTACAGTCTTTGTAAACGTGCAATTATCGCACGTTATCGTTCGGTAGAAGCAGCAAGACAATCGATCGTATGAAATTTTTCGACTCGCTCGCATGTTTCTCCTTGCTCGCAGCTTTAGCGTGTACTTTCTAAGTTGAGTAAAAGTGTTTCTTCTATCGTATTTAATTCTTCTATCGTATTCATTATTAAATAATTCGATTGTTAAAACGTCTGCTATAATTTTAAATATAAATGTTAGTTTCTCACTAAACTATCGACTCAAATATCGACTAGGCTATAAATTTATAAAATGTTGTTTCCTAGCAACCGAGTCTAGCGATTCTCTCGTAGTAAGTCTCTCGGTAACTTTACCATACAATCTGATAAAGTAACTTTAATTTAGATACGCCGATATTTTGTTATTTTGACGTAACAGAAAAATACGTAGGTGAATTAGAAAAAGGATTACATAGGATTACAAAGGATTGCATTGTGCGATACCGTTTGTACCGACATTTGCTTAAAGAAGCGTACGTTTCGAATACGTCAATTCTTTTTACTTTGACATGGCAGAAAAAAATATGTGAAAAAAGTTATATGCGTTCTGTGTACGTAATTTTTGTATTAATTTTTTTATTCATTTTTGTATTCATTTTTGTTCACGGGACGAACGCATTCGTTCGTTTTATATAAATTTGAGTTTGACAGTTTGTCTGATTTATGCACTTCGTAACTCGTTGCGCACGTATATCCTTCTTTGATGTCCGTTTAGAGAGGGAGATATTACGTCGCCGATACGCATTTCCGCGAAACATGGCGTTTTTTTTGGTAATTAAAATTTGTCTCTTGGACCCAACCAATTAATCCGATAGTTTTTAACGATTATAAGAGAATCAATGTTAATAATAAGTTGCATTTGTTGCAAATGTTAATAATAAGTAACGTAGCATTTACGAAAGAAGACGCGTTTCAGTCGCTCGAACGTAAATTAACTTTTGTTCGCGCCAGCGTCGATTAAGAGAAGAGGTACGGGAGGAGGTTGTAACCCTTTTTTCTTTACCTTTTTTTTAAATTTACCCTTTAAAAAGATACATTTGAGGGAAAACTAAACTAAACATTTTTGTTTATATTTCAAAGACCATTTAAAGAATGTTTCTACGAAGGAGGCCTGCGGAAGCTTTAGTCCGACACTGTCTTTGCGTCATTCTGTAAGTTATGAAAATCATTCTGCAGCGTAACGTTAAAACGACGCGAAACGTTAACGATAATCTCTAACGAAAAGTCTGGACGTGGAACGAACGGTGGATGTGCTCAACGATAACGTCTTACTTGGCCCGCGTATTATCAGCATTGACAAGACTAATGTAATAGGAAAACAAACGTGGCTCGTCGTACTTGCTTCTTTCATGGTCATTCTGAATCTTAATCGGGGCCTACGGTATATACATATGTACGACCCGCTCGAAATAGAGCCGGCGTCGTGTACTCTTAAGGTCATCGATCCCTCTTCCGCGTCACCTGCCATCCTCGTATCTTTTATCTAGGCATGAACCTAACATCGATCGATAAGCAAATCGAAAATACCGTAATTATGCGATTTCCTAACTTTTCCCAATTTCCACTTTTTATATTTTCAAATTCGATTTTATGGCGAACGAAGCGTTGTATGAAAAGAAATTCTCTTTTGTATTATCGATTTATTCCCTTTTATTATCGTTTCTATTCGTTCATCGCGAATCATACAGACCCTTGTCGATCGTGCGACATACGATTACATAATCGTGCCGATTAGGGGCAAAATTTTGTTTGCCCTGTAATCGAAAATCGATTCTCGGATATAAAAACACCGATGAATTTTTCAAATTAGCGACAGAAAGTATAGCCAGAAGCTTACTTTTTTTCCAAAGCTTTATTCTATTACCAAATGGACAAGTGAATCGGCAGAGTTCGAGAAACTAACGTACTTTTTAATACACGTTTATAATTCGCATAAAGAGAACGGAGTAGGTACCTGTGGAATACTGATAATCGATACACTCGATCGATAACGAATCTTTGTATATTTACAACCGTAGATGAAATATGAACGTCGTAATTACGCTATAGGACGATTCAGCAACGTTATTCGTTCCACTTGAACGTATTAAAGTTACTTTTTTTTACTAAAGCTTTTACTATCGTTTACTTACTATCGTCCAGTTATAAATAACGTTAAATTCAAAATTCAAGGATTTTATGGTATATCGAAGTATATAGTTATATATAAAAATAATAATAACAAGTATACAAAAATAATTTTATTTCCTTTTGTTAATTATCATATAGGAAAATTTGCATCGTTTGTATGTCTATACACTGTACACTGTACACTGTACACATAAAATACATGTACATATACGGATGGTTTTTGAAGAATGCGTAACTATACGAAACATTTTTCAAGGATCATTTTTCCAGTAGAATGGTAAATTGTGCGATACTGTGCAACGTAACGATAACTTGTATCAAGGATTTATAAATAATTGCGTACGGAAAATCAATCTGCAAGTGAAATAGTAGTACTGTTAATAATATTATACCGCTTTTACCGTATAAAATATTCGATTAGAACGAGGCGGCTGGCTAAGGACGCGATCATGCCGCTCTCTGAGCGGCGGACGCTGAGCGGCGAACGCTAAGCGGCAAAATTGGCATGTGAAACGGTGGCGTTGACTGTATCGTCGCTCCTTCTGCTGCTTACCGTTTACCTCTCTGTATGATCACGGTGTTGGCGGTTCTGCAGTTGGCATCTTTTTCCGCCAAACGTTCGTAAGGCCGAATTTTCATAACCGTCCATTTCCGTGAACAGCGATCCTCGTTTACGGCTTTAGCGACCCAAAATACCCCCGAAAAGACACATCCGAATGAAAAATTGTCCATTCCGTGAGAGAATAATAATTCTTCGTCGCCAAATTAAAACATGTACGCAGATAATCGGACTAAGGTAAAAAAACGACGTGTTTTAACCACTTGACTAATTAACTGCCATTCTTATATCTTGATATATATATATCGATATTTACGAATCGAAACTATACGATATCCGATACCATATCGATAATATGCGTAATACGTATGATATATCTGATAAAATATATACCCGTTCTCGTTGGTTCGTTGCGTTTTATTATACAAAGTCTTCGCTATATTCTTCTATATCGCTATATTCGCTTCGCTAATAAAAGAAAAATTTATATTAGAAGAAAAATATATGAACATTGTATGTAGAGTGTTGGGACAAAGAACAAGTTTCGAAGTCTGCGGATAGAAGCGAAACGGAGAACTTGGAAAATAGGCTGGAAAATAGAGAGAGAGAGAGAGAGAGAGAGAGAGAGAGAGAGAGAGTGACAGGAACGAGAACGTTTTCTCAAGTTCTCGATAAAGGTAAAACGTTATGAGACTGCGTTCGTCCAAATATACGAAAAAAAGTGCAATCCTGGTGCATCGTGGTGGATGGCGTGGTTAAAGTAGGGAGAAAAGACCTTGAGTCGCGTCACGTGACCACGAAGCTGCATGGGAGTTGGGTAGGGCGGTTGCAGAGGGCCTTGACCTTACCGTCGGCGTCGCAGCCATAGTTGTAACTACCATCGTCGTGGCCTTTGCGAACATCCGAGAAGAGGCCGATATAGCCGCGTGACGCTTCATTTTCCTACGGTTTAATTCTTCCCGTTCTCCCGCTCGTTGGTTACACCAAAATTTCCACTCTTCCACGATATCCTACCGACTAGTAGTTACCGCTGTACGAAGCAATGTCGTCCGTTCGTCGAACAGATGTTTTTAAAAACTTTACGAGTCACAAGTTAGTAGTATGAAAAATATATACAAGATCGTATACTTGAGATTTCAAGTGTATAATCTAACTTTACGTAACGTAACGTAACGTAACGAAAATAGAATTAAATTTTATGCGAACAAAATTATGTATAAAATTGGTAATTTATATAGAAATAAAATGAAATTTTCCCCCGAGTCGCATAGCTTTATGCGAAATTCAACGCGCGAGCGAAAATTTATTAATTAATTAATAAAAAGCATAGAAAATTAGCTAGAAAATTAGCTAGAAAATTAAATAGAAAAATAGTCGGTCGTAGTATGTTTTACAATGTTTCTTGTCGCTTTCTCGCTTTCTCGCTTCATTTAGCGAATAGTTCTTACGGTATATGATGCATATTACGTTACGAAGGAAAGAAAAGACTTGTATCATGAGTATTTCTGGAATATGTTCAAGGACTGAACGGTAATTGCAAAAGAAATAAGGTAATACGAAATTTATCGGTAATATGAAATTTAGCATATACGCGTAGTTAGGAAAGTTATTTTCTTTTTATCGTACGATTCGGTCCGTCCTATCCGCCACAGTCCGAAAACTATATTTTCTGAAACTGTATTTAAAGATAATATCTTCCGTAGAAAATGACAAAACCGAAACAATGTTTTTTTCTCCTTTCGTATCTGATTAATAAATAATCTCGTATAAAGATATATTATACGTTTTTGTGTGTGTGTGTGCGTGTGTGTGTTTGAACGATATCGCAAATTTCTTCGCATCTTGGATAAATATTTGGTCACTGTGATTTACAATACTCGATTTACAAAGTAACCATGGTAGTTTTTAGTAGGTATTAAGATTAAGCGATTTGGAACGAATTAACGACGAATTGGAGGTAACGTTTAAGCGATAGCGTTTTTCACGAGAAATCAGCGTATTATAAATTTGCATCTGTTGAAAGACGTAGCAACGTGTTGCCTGGACATACGTAATTAACGGTATTGACGCATCCAGAGTATCACGCGCATCCACGTTCTGTAACGGACAAAGAACGGAATTTCGTATAATAATTTTTGTTTTCCCTTGCTCGGTGCATTATATCGTGTTGCATGATCGCCGAGTTACAAACAAAAGATACGAGTACGAAGCGCGTTTATGTTTCCGCGCGAAGGTCGATCGATGGTTCTGCGGGACCGGAAGTGAACGGGATGAATAATGTACGCGCTCACAAACTCTAAGTCGGACTCTTTGTTAATAAAACGCCTAATATTCACTGGCCGTAAGGCGTTACTCTTTTCGTCGATGAGATCGCAAGAAAGAATGAGTTTCCGTCCCGATGATGCCACAGAGGAAAACCATAATGGGGTGTGTCTAAGGACATGAGGATTCGTCGAGGATAACCTTCGTTTATCAAGTAAGGGAAATTGGCGTTGCTGATAATTGGTCAATCTCCATATCGGTGGTTAGAAAAAAATGCTAGCCGCTCTCGAAGGAAAGTTGCTAGTGGGAGACGCCGCTCGTTGAAAAATATGTCTCCCCTATCTTCCCGTAGTTGGGACAAAGACTGTTTGTCTGTTTGAAGGACTTTAGTTAACTATACCTTAAGATTTATAACGGGCCCTCGAGCTAGCCGAACATGTACTGCGGAGACGCATCGACATCTGGCAATCATCTTACTCGAAGAATAGGGTCTGCGTGTGACGAGCCACGGGACAGAAACCGTTGGAATGTTTACCGTCGCGTGTCGCCACGAATATTTCTTTTAAGGAGAGCTATAGAATTACTCCATACCTTTGTTAGGCAAAGCGTTCATCCCGTGACCGCGGCTACGTTCGGCAACTGACTGTCGCCTCGAGCCCAAGCTCACTATCACCAATCTCGAACAATTACAATCGGATTGAATAACTACAATTGTTCAGTTACAGCTATAGTAGACTCTAGGTTACAATGTTGCGGGATTATCCAAAATTCCAAAGGCTCCGGTGTTCTTTCATCTCCGACATATATAAATTTTCGTCAATATTGTACTTAAATTCTTGAATATTGATCGCATACGGTCGATAGTATTATCAATACCTGGTGTTATGTCGCGTAAAACATCTGCACTCCATCCCTCGCTGCTGAACAGCCAACGGTCCACGTACCGTCATTCAGGCCCTCAATAAATCTAAGGACCCACCACAATCCTTTAACTTCTAACTTCATTGTTTCAACACATGTTTTTCAGTTAATCTGTTTGTCCTGGAGGATTTTCAAATTCTAGAAGTTGTTCAGTTTATGGCTGGTATTTAGAAAAGTTCTTGGGTTTATTATGTGCTCTTAAAAATTACGGAGAAAGCGGGTAGTGACCTAACAAAAAATGCGGTTATTCGCCTGACAGAAAATCCGGGTTTTCGCTTAAACAATGTCACCAACTAGCAACATTGGTAGGGGGGTTCCTTTCCCTCTTATCTCTCATTAACATTGACTAGAACCAATGGACATCGCAGATCGTCGCCCTCACCTTACTAACGAAAAGTGTGAGCAACGAATCCGGTCTCTCCGTTCAAAAAACCACACCCACACCGAGCTTTCCTCCGTAATTGCATGAGAGCGGAAAGTCAGTCAGTTCAATTGCTATCAGTTCTGCCCGAGCAGTCGAGTTATGCAGACGTAAAAACTAGTGCCTCCGTAAGCGCGACAAGAGTGAAAGAAAAGGGACCGAACCAATCGATGATGGAAAACACCCAAAAGATGCCAACAATAAGAATACTAAACAAAGGAGAAACATACGCTATAAACAGGGCAGTAGACCAACAGAGCCCAAATAAACCAACAAGTTAAGTACAGAACTGCTCAAATACAAACGAAATAGAGATGGAAATAATACAAAAAGACGACGAAAAGAACAACATCAACAAGGATCTACCACAACATAACGAAAGCTGGAAGACTGTAACTCCCAGCAAAAAAAAAAAAAAATACAAACACAAACGATAGGAGGACTACAGAAACAGAAAAACAACAATGGCTACAATAAATTCCTACACAAAACTCCTTCAGCTCGCTGACAGAAGAAATGGACACAGGCCCTACAGAAAAACCAAGAACACACCCCCAAGCCACCACCAATCTACATAGACGCTAAAATAATAGACCCCCTCATTGACCTGCTAAACAGCACGGCAGGAAAAGAAAACTACACCATTAAACAGATCAAACTGGATCAAGTAAAAGTACAAACTAATACCCCAGAAACCTATAGGAAAGTGACAAAAGCGCTAAAGGAAAGAAACGCTGGGTATCATACTTACCAACCCAAATCTGACAAAAGCTACAAAGCAGTAATCAGAGGTTTACACCCTAAAACAAATACAAACAAAACATGCGAGGAAGTGGCCAAGAGCGGAGCCAATATATCGAATATATAAAATAGCGCGCGTTACTATACGACACGCGTTATAACTGCTATATCGTATCGCAAACTCGCATATCGCTCAGCCGTTTTCCGACACAACGATAATAGACCATGTTTAAAGAAACGTACGCATGATGGCTGGATCGTCGGTGAAGATGCGCGCAACGAGCAGCAGACGACAAGGTAGGCACGCAAACCGATCTCGACCTGTTCCTCTGGATCGTCCGAGAAGCAGGCAACGTCTCTTCGTCGCTGTCGCTTTCCGTCACCGAATTCCCATTTCCAGCGCAACTCTCCCTTCCCCCTTTGCTTCGCTTGCTCGAGAAATTCTTCTTCTCTATGCCGACGGTCGTCGACGAGGTCGAGCTCACCGACAACGAGACTGCCGACACGTTCGTCGACGAGCCGCTCGTCAACGAGACTCCTCGCAAACGAGACACCAGCTTTATGTCCAAGCACAACATCTTTCCACTCTCTCTTCTCTTTCCTCTTTAATTTCCCCCTTTAAATAGTTTTCCCGCCATCTTTACCGATGCACAGTTTCCGTTTCCGTTTCCACGATCTCGTAATTGCTCGAAACAGCACTTTTCTTCTACTCGAAATGTTCACCTTTAATCCGATCCGGTAAAAAACGTCCGTCTTATTATACGCGAGATATTAACGTGTACAGCGTCATTTTCCTACCAAAGCCACAGCAACGACAGAAAATCGTAGAAAGCACGTCGTACACTTTCGTCGTGTGCGAAAACTTTGCACACTGCAACCTTCCGATAATACGTCGATACCGTAGCTTCCCCCGTAGCTCTGTTACGTTCTTTGCCTCTTTCAAATCGATCGCTGTATTAGATACGTTACAAACGATTACTATGTTCAACGACGAACAATACCAACTTAACCACCGATTTACGCTAAGAAGATCGTAGATTTACCATTTGCAAAGGAAAAAGAACGTTTGTTAATTTCTGAATTCTAGTTTCTTCTTTGCTTCGTCTCGTTTACTAAAATCAGCCAGTCAAGATATTATCTTCGTATCGATGTCGTAGAATGTAAATACTTTTTGTAAGAGCGTACAAAATATCGAGCAGAGGGCAAACGGATAAACGAATACATTGTTCAGAGATGTCGAATCGATCCGATTCGAGGATCGTTTCCGAAATTTCATTATTTAATTAGAAAGAAAGAGAAGGTCGATCGATAACCAGATTCGAATTCCCTCGCCTCGAATCCGTATTTCCAGAAACAGAGTCGGAATTACACTGTCAACACCTTACCACGGCCAGTATTCCGTTCGCATAATTATAATAATTTCTCGGTTCATCCTCATTAAGAGCTACAACGAATTCCAATACTTGGCCAGCGTAACTGTAGCCACCAACTGTTGCAACGGCTACGAAAAGTATTTGTACGCCCTTCTAAGTATTACAGCATTTACTATTTTATTACTATTTAATTGCGCTCGAATATACAAAGTTTCGTATCTTTACTCGTTTAGTCGTATGTATTTTCATACGACAGCGAGAAATTTATTTTCCAAAAACGAATTCGAACGCTACAAAGCGAGCGTTAGCGAGTTTTACATTTCATTCCGATTTATACGTAGATGCTGAATTTTGTATATACGTAGCTAGAAAATCGCTCGAGGGCGAAAGATGCGACAATTCCGAACAAAAGTAGCAAAGTAGTAGCAAAAGTAGCAAATGTAACAAGAAATCTGGATAACAGTCTAAACTACAGCCTTAAACAGAGATCTCCGAGTATATAACGAACTTGATACCATCGCTAGTTATCCGTTGAAAGCTTCGAGGTTCGTAGCATTGGTGCCAAGTTGCGTGATTTATTACCATCGACAAACCACCTTTTTTAAACATGCTGGCTGCCGGACGCGCGCGGACATCGATATCATTGACCGAGTTTCCCTGTTCCGCAGGTCTCTAACCCTTTTGAAGATCGTGGCTACATAATGGAAAAGAGTACCGACGACACTGACCGAGTCCCTTTGCCTTTGCTCTCCTCTCACTTTTTGCTTAACCAGATCTTTCACGTTGAACGAAGCGGCAGTCGATAGGTTGATTTTAATAATCAGACTTCACTTCCTCTCTCTCTCTCTCTCTCCCTTTCACTCAGCTTTGGCACGTTGAAGCTCGGTTATCGCGCCTGGATTGTAAGCGCCCTCCTCCTCCTCCTCCTCCTCCACAAAAAAAATGCGTCCGATTATTCGATGTAGGAAAGTAAGAGAGATAAAAAAAAATGTACTTCTATTATCGATAATTGACAAGAGAGATCTTTTTCTCACAGTCTAAAAGATATTCGATGCTGAATCGGTTAATATAATTTCTGCCTTTCCACTTCTTCAACCCTACGATTTTTCTCAACGCGGGATCGAGCGTTCGCTTGACTGTAAAAAATTTCATTTTCAATTCGATTAATTTTATTTATCGATCGTTATCGACGATAGAGACGTGCGCGTGTTTTAAGAACGAACGAAGAAAGAACGTTTTAAGGAACGATATTACTTCGGTATTCACGATATCGATATCAATAATTTTCACTTTTCGTTATTAATTTCCCAACTATTTCAAATGACACCGTATAATTCGCAAAAATATCGATCGTCTTGCAACAACAAAGCGTCGATCCCTTCGTTTTTTCTCCCCTTTCTCGTAAAAAAAATCTTCAAAGTATCAAACGGGCATATACTCGTTGGTTAAATACACAAAAATTCAAATCTTTCGTTTACGAATTTCGTAACGTTCTATGCAGTTTCGTTCACACTGCGAAAAGTGCCAAGATCTTCGGGCAATCGTTTTCAATACCTATTTTACGATGCCCTTTTCGTCCCATTGCGACCACCGTCACCATTATTTGATCGTCGAACGACTCTAAAACGAATCGATCTCACATTATCTTCCAATGGAAAGGCTTTCTTACAGCCTCATACCCGTCACATAGCCACCAAACAGTTTCATTATCGATGATTCTCACGGTCGATCATCGACGATCAACGGTTCGTTCGAGCGTAATAGCTGCACATAGCCACTGTCGTCGAGTTCGTGTCCGGACGACCTTGATCTCGGCCGTCGTCGATTCAGCCTACGTATCGTATCGATGGGAAAAAGAAAAACGAAAAGGCGCGGATAGAAAACGCGAGTGAAACGATAACACACGGTAGCAGTGACGTTACCGCGTCGGTAAGCACGAAATCGATAAATTGTGACGAATCGATCGAGTATCGGATGGATGAAAAATCGAAGAATTTGTCACGGGTCTCCAACCCCTACTGACAGAGTCAGGACACGACCCTTTCCGAACGAGGATGCAGCGAGTCACGATCAGAGAGCAAGTACTCTTACTAACACGGCGACTCGACGACTGGCGCCACGTCGTCGAGCTCATTGGCTCTCTTTCGCGACCCTCCTCTGACGCCCTCCGCCCCTCTCCAAAGAGATCTATCTCGTACGCTTTCTGTCTTACCGCGGTGGCTTCGTTCCTTTTCTGTTCGCGACCTGTACGTGCGTGCTCTCTCTATGCATACGCCTGTCTCCTTCTACCCTACCAACCGACCTACGTGACGGCGCGGCGACGCGGCGACGCCGCACCGCAACGCGCTCTCTCCCTCGCGTTTTATATCGGCCAAACTTTTTATCCTCCTCGAATTCTGCGCTTTGCACATTTTTCCAGCATTACATATAGATTGAATTAAAAAAGTTGCTTAAAAATTATACCGCTATTACTATACTATGCTATGCTATGCTATGCTATGCTATGCTATGCTATGCTATGCTATGCTACGCTATGCTACGCTATGCTACGCTACGCTATGCTATGCTATGCTATGCTATGCTATGCTATGCTACGCTATGTGGAAATAACATTTTTAAAAACATCTATTTACTTTGTCAATAATATAATTCGCATAGTATAATTCTTAAGGCATTGTAGCGCGAGATTCTTCTGCACTTACGACAGATCTAAAAGCGAAGCGATCCATAGAACTTATATAATATGCAAAAATATCGAAATTATCCAAAGTATACAAATTATTAGATGAAATAATTTTCTATCTAGATTACATCTTTTTAATTATATTCGGCAAAATATACAATGTTATAAATATTCGATATTGCTTATTTTATTATTAATAAGCCCAATAAGCCGAACGAGCTTGAAACCAACATTTTAACTGTTTTATTATGTTTATTTTTAATATAACATAGAAACAAACTAACTTTAAGTTATAAGATCAAATAAATTATTTTCGAACAATTTTCCACTTTAGTCGACTGCTTCAAACGAGTTATGATAACGAATAATACGGATATTTTCTTCTGCCTATTTCTTTCATTTTTTCCCTTACTCTAGTTAATTGATACTGTACTTGTTACTGCAATAGCAGGTATTATGGTGTTGTTTTTGCGAATATAGTTCTATGTATTAATTAGCCAATTAATATCGGAGAATAATTGGAGATAAGATCGAAATAAGATTGCGCTTCAGGGTATAATTTGTTTAATCTGGAATATAAAAATATTAGATATATGTATGCATACTTGATTTGCAAGTTGCTATTTTTTTAAACATTTTCGTTGCCAATAACAATACGTATATATTAATAATCAGATACTATGTATATTATTATTACTTACTACTTTAGATGAATGATGAACGATAGTTTGGTTTATTCATTGAGTAAGCTCGGTGGTTTAGTTCATTATTCTTTACCTTCGGCGTACACAGTTATTGTTTGCACCGAAGGGTGGCGTTAAATACTCCGTCCTAATCAATCGATCCAAGCGTTCAATGACGGCCATTTGATAAAACAATTCTCTCTGCGGTTAAGATATTTTTGCAAAAGCATTCTAGTTTCTTTTATACCAATCGTAAGATATCGAAAATCATTTATCTCTCCTAATTAATTCCTTACCTACAGTTAAACTAATAATTTATGATAATTACTCTATTCATTTATATCAATTTATTCATAGAATGTATTCATGGAATCAAGGGAGCAAGTGCAATTTAGATCAAAGCCAACCAGTTTTCATCATCCATTGATGCGTGCTACCATTGGTAAGTCGCATGGTTTCGTTTCTTCGACGATAAGTTCAATGTTCATGTATAATTATTTGGAACCACATGCTGTACCTATTCTAATTGATAAATTTCAATACATACGCCGTGAGACACCGTGGAATGCGTGCGTTTTAGCCTTAATTATTCGTAAGATAGATTAGTCTATGTTAAGAGCATTGTGAGCTCATCGTGTACAATGATACTTATCCATCTTGCAAGGAAAATTAAAATTCTATTCTCTTTTTCTGCCGAAACACGCGTCCATTGATTTTTCCGAAAGATCGCAAACTCGTTCGTTCGTGCCGTGATTTTTATTTGATTTTCCGATTGATTGCAGATTCTCTTTGGCTTCTGCCTACTTTTAGGGGCACATACAGCGTCAGTAGCTTCATTTTCTTTCTCTCGTCCCAGGTTAGACAAATGTGTCTTTGATGCCGAATGCAAACCAGTGGGGCTACGAATTATCGTACGATGTTTATAAAGATCGATGTAATCATTGTGTGAGATATAGATATTGCGCGATGTATCCTTTGTTTGAAATTTGGAAAGATTCGTGTAAGATCGTTTTGTGTAGATCGTTTGACTTTCCGTATCTGCTTGTATCTCCGTCATCCTTCCCACCACGCCACTTTGGAAGCTGCTCAGCGAAACTAAGGTGCGACGAGTCCATTCAGTCGTCTTCTTTTCTATCGATAACATGGATCACGTTGCGTCAGGTTTGTAACCTATTCTAACCTATTAGCGGCGTCACTTCTTCATTACTGTCATTACTATATTTTTTACTATCGTTTATATCTCGTTATTAATATCGTTTAATCAATCCACGTTTATTTAACGATTTGTCGAACATTCAGATAATGAAATTAGGTGGTTTTCTGAAATTTTTTGTTTGTATCTCTCTTTAATCGTCTATTTACAAAATGATACTGTTACTGGTAGCTTGTATCGTAAGCTTTCGTAATAAAATCGTTATTGATCGTTTGATCGTATTTTCATGTAATTATTTTATACATTTCTAGTTTGTTTTTGTGCAGGTTATCGATCGATGGCAGGGATAATATAGAAGTAACAGGAATATTAATATATGGACGCAACGACGATCAACGATCAGTCTGATGAATTTTCATGGAAATCTGGTAACGTTTAATTTATTTTAACTAAGACAGCTGTGTATGAACGGTTCTATTGCCTTTTTATTCGAGCATGGGTAACATTTGATATACAATTTATGTCTACTTTAAAATATACTTGATACATATTTCATAATAGATCGTTTCGTAATTATTTGGAATATTAAAATGAAAGTAAATACGATTAAACAAATCACTTTTTTTCATTCAAATATATGAAATCATTCTCTTATTTCAAACGAACTTGTAACAAATTATTTTATTGTTTCAATGTAATTCATAATGTAGAATCCTTGATAATTTAACGATAGCTTCGTGTAGACAGTTTGAAACATAGAAATCTTAACAATAATAGCTTTAACTATATCGATAGGTATTGTAACACACTAGGTATTGGTATATCGAATTCAAATTATTTTTCTATATTACGTGAATTTGCTATAGTTTCCGTCATATATTGCAACTTTGTAACTTGTGTCTTTTTCATAGAGGTGGCGCGCAAATAGACTGAAATACTTCAAAGCAAGACTTCGCGCGCGTTTCTCTAGCATTCTTTAAGCATTCTTTTAGTTGTGAACTTTTGAATTCTTGGAAATATTTTCGGATATTTATAACACGCGACCGTTGTGTGTTAACTATGTTTCGTGTTCTAATAACGAACATTCGTGGTATGATTCTCGCAAATGAAATGATCGATTCCCTATTTCGGTTAGGACAATAGAGGTGGTTATATGAAGTATTACACTGAGATAACGGTTTACAATTCGCACTTTATTCCAACAATTTTGTAGAGAAGATAGTTGAGCTGGTGCGTATAGATAAGTGAAGTAGGTGACTGATCTAAGGGTGGAAACCCGGTCAAGAGATGTCGACTGTTCTAAAGATGGAAAATCAGTAAAGTTCGGTGACGATGCTATTGTCACGTAAAATAACAAAATAAAAAAGGAATTTGAGGTAAAAAATAAAAAAAAGAAAACTTTATTTTTTTTCTAACATCAATACACTTTACAATCTACTTCCGAACTCTAGGCGTGACTTTCTAAGACTGACCCTTACGATTTTACTTTCAATCGGATTCGATTACTTTCTTTTGTCATCCCTCAACATCCCTACCGTCCATGCATTTGCTAGGCGTCCGCGATCGTTGCCACGTGCTCTTTCTTCTAGAACCTTCGGTGGAAGGACCGTTGGGATGTTGATGGTTCATTAGGCACTTCAGCGATATACATTGTTGCCGAGTGCCGCCACATCTTTATCTCTATCTCTATCGTCAGTCCGTCGGATTTGAAGTATGCCGGTCGTGACACTATGGCGGAGGAAGGCTAGCGATGGGTGTGTCTAGCGCACGGGACCATCGGATTTGTAGATGACAGTTTTGACTAGGAAAGTGAGGGCAATAGTCATTGCTTCTGATTGGATGAGAAAAAGGTTGGTGGGCAAGGAAATGTTCTAACCGCCCCGGAGAGAAAGTTGCTAGCCGGAGACACCGAACGTGAGAAAAACCAACTTTCCCGTATCATTCCGTAGTAGACAATAAATTTAAGGAACACTTGAAATAAAAGAACTATGAAAATGCCAAGATTTATGGTGGGTCCTGAAGACTATTGAGGGTACGCAGTAACGATGCGTAGACAACTGGCTGTCATGTTGCCCGCGGATTGGGGCCTGGTTTGTGTACAGAGTCACCGGACGTAACATTATGTATTAACGATATAAACGATATCTTATGTTTTGTTGTAGACATATCACAGCTTCAACTTTTCCGTCTTCTTTGGGAATGTTCTAACAGTGGCTCAGAAGCCAAGAACGTAAGTATCTTTACATATCGTACTTTAATTATGTCTATTCTGTATATTTTGTATATTTTGTATATTTTGTATATTTTGTATATTTTGTATATTTTGTATACTTTGTATATTTTGCTTTGAACGCTATTAATTAAGGAATACAATTTGATTAAAAACTTGGGAGGTTAGGATCTTCTCGGGTTATTCTTCTATTAAAATAAAAATAGTGTTAGTTAAAGCCTTAATATCGAAGTGTAAAACAAATAACTAACATATTTCAGAAATTATTCTAGATTTTAAACTTTCATATCAGAGTTTCAGTTTTTGTACCTATCGAAGTTTATTAGCATTTCAATCTTTATTATTAGCAAAGTTACAAATTCAATAAACTTGCATTTTTCATTATCTCCAGCTTTCCAAATAATCAGCAGTCATTCATCGTGTTTTGTTCTGCTGGGATAGCACGGCAGTTCGATGGCGTAACGCTTCTGTTCCTCTGTTCCTCCTAACGGTGAGTCGCATGCATTTCTGTTCCTCCGGTCACTCAATCGTGTGATAGGATGGAAAGATGCGAATCGGCGTGGGGTTGTATTACGTAGAACTTTTTGCGAGCATAATGACCGCGGATATTTTTTAAACTCGTGAGTAGTAACATTTTTCTCAAATCTTTATTTATTAGTTCAGGATAGGTCTTCTCGCACATCGCGATTATAATAATTAGTTTTTTAATAGTTAGTTGAAACATGTACATTTGAGAATATACTCGTGGTACTTATAAATATGTATATTAATATTCGGTAGAAATAGACAAGTATCGACACGAATATACCTGTGTCACATAAATATGTCGGAGATGAAAGAACACCGGAGCCTTTGGAATTTTGGATAATCCCGCAACATTGTAACCTAGAGTCTACTATAGCTGTAACTGAACAATTGTAGTTATTCAATCCGATTGTAATTGTTCGAGATTGGTGATAGTGAGCTTGGGCTCGAGGCGACAGTCAGTTGCCGAACGTAGCCGCGGTCACGGGATGAACGCTTTGCCTAACAAAGGTATGGAGTAATTCTATAGCTCTCCTTAAAAGAAATATTCGTGGCGACACGCGACGGTAAACATTCCAACGGTTTCTGTCCCGTGGCTCGTCACACGCAGACCCTATTCTTCGAGTAAGATGATTGCCAGATGTCGATGCGTCTCCGCAGTACATGTTCGGCTAGCTCGAGGGCCCGTTATAAATCTTAAGGTATAGTTAACTAAAGTCCTTCAAACAGACAAACAGTCTTTGTCCCAACTACGGGAAGATAGGGGAGACATATTTTTCAACGAGCGGCGTCTCCCACTAGCAACTTTCCTTCGAGAGCGGCTAGCATTTTTTTCTAACCACCGATATGGAGATTGACCAATTATCAGCAACGCCAATTTCCCTTACTTGATAAACGAAGGTTATCCTCGACGAATCCTCATGTCCTTAGACACACCCCATTATGGTTTTCCTCTGTGGCATCATCGGGACGGAAACTCATTCTTTCTTGCGATCTCATCGACGAAAAGAGTAACGCCTTACGGCCAGTGAATATTAGGCGTTTTATTAACAAAGAGTCCGACTTAGAGTTTGTGAGCGCGTACATTATTCATCCCGTTCACTTCCGGTCCCGCAGAACCATCGATCGACCTTCGCGCGGAAACATAAACGCGCTTCGTACTCGTATCTTTTGTTTGTAACTCGGCGATCATGCAACACGATATAATGCACCGAGCAAGGGAAAACAAAAATTATTATACGAAATTCCGTTCTTTGTCCGTTACAGAACGTGGATGCGCGTGATACTCTGGATGCGTCAATACCGTTAATTACGTATGTCCAGGCAACACGTTGCTACGTCTTTCAACAGATGCAAATTTATAATACGCTGATTTCTCGTGAAAAACGCTATCGCTTAAACGTTACCTCCAATTCGTCGTTAATTCGTTCCAAATCGCTTAATCTTAATACCTACTAAAAACTACCATGGTTACTTTGTAAATCGAGTATTGTAAATCACAGTGACCAAATATTTATCCAAGATGCGAAGAAATTTGCGATATCGTTCAAACACACACACGCACACACACACACAAAAACGTATAATATATCTTTATACGAGATTATTTATTAATCAGATACGAAAGGAGAAAAAAACATTGTTTCGGTTTTGTCATTTTCTACGGAAGATATTATCTTTAAATACAGTTTCAGAAAATATAGTTTTCGGACTGTGGCGGATAGGACGGACCGAATCGTACGATAAAAAGAAAATAACTTTCCTAACTACGCGTATATGCTAAATTTCATATTACCGATAAATTTCGTATTACCTTATTTCTTTTGCAATTACCGTTCAGTCCTTGAACATATTCCAGAAATACTCATGATACAAGTCTTTTCTTTCCTTCGTAACGTAATATGCATCATATACCGTAAGAACTATTCGCTAAATGAAGCGAGAAAGCGAGAAAGCGACAAGAAACATTGTAAAACATACTACGACCGACTATTTTTCTATTTAATTTTCTAGCTAATTTTCTAGCTAATTTTCTATGCTTTTTATTAATTAATTAATAAATTTTCGCTCGCGCGTTGAATTTCGCATAAAGCTATGCGACTCGGGGGAAAATTTCATTTTATTTCTATATAAATTACCAATTTTATACATAATTTTGTTCGCATAAAATTTAATTCTATTTTCGTTACGTTACGTTACGTTACGTAAAGTTAGATTATACACTTGAAATCTCAAGTATACGATCTTGTATATATTTTTCATACTACTAACTTGTGACTCGTAAAGTTTTTAAAAACATCTGTTCGACGAACGGACGACATTGCTTCGTACAGCGGTAACTACTAGTCGGTAGGATATCGTGGAAGAGTGGAAATTTTGGTGTAACCAACGAGCGGGAGAACGGGAAGAATTAAACCGTAGGAAAATGAAGCGTCACGCGGCTATATCGGCCTCTTCTCGGATGTTCGCAAAGGCCACGACGATGGTAGTTACAACTATGGCTGCGACGCCGACGGTAAGGTCAAGGCCCTCTGCAACCGCCCTACCCAACTCCCATGCAGCTTCGTGGTCACGTGACGCGACTCAAGGTCTTTTCTCCCTACTTTAACCACGCCATCCACCACGATGCACCAGGATTGCACTTTTTTTCGTATATTTGGACGAACGCAGTCTCATAACGTTTTACCTTTATCGAGAACTTGAGAAAACGTTCTCGTTCCTGTCACTCTCTCTCTCTCTCTCTCTCTCTCTCTCTCTCTCTCTCTATTTTCCAGCCTATTTTCCAAGTTCTCCGTTTCGCTTCTATCCGCAGACTTCGAAACTTGTTCTTTGTCCCAACACTCTACATACAATGTTCATATATTTTTCTTCTAATATAAATTTTTCTTTTATTAGCGAAGCGAATATAGCGATATAGAAGAATATAGCGAAGACTTTGTATAATAAAACGCAACGAACCAACGAGAACGGGTATATATTTTATCAGATATATCATACGTATTACGCATATTATCGATATGGTATCGGATATCGTATAGTTTCGATTCGTAAATATCGATATATATATATCAAGATATAAGAATGGCAGTTAATTAGTCAAGTGGTTAAAACACGTCGTTTTTTTACCTTAGTCCGATTATCTGCGTACATGTTTTAATTTGGCGACGAAGAATTATTATTCTCTCACGGAATGGACAATTTTTCATTCGGATGTGTCTTTTCGGGGGTATTTTGGGTCGCTAAAGCCGTAAACGAGGATCGCTGTTCACGGAAATGGACGGTTATGAAAATTCGGCCTTACGAACGTTTGGCGGAAAAAGATGCCAACTGCAGAACCGCCAACACCGTGATCATACAGAGAGGTAAACGGTAAGCAGCAGAAGGAGCGACGATACAGTCAACGCCACCGTTTCACATGCCAATTTTGCCGCTTAGCGTTCGCCGCTCAGCGTCCGCCGCTCAGAGAGCGGCATGATCGCGTCCTTAGCCAGCCGCCTCGTTCTAATCGAATATTTTATACGGTAAAAGCGGTATAATATTATTAACAGTACTACTATTTCACTTGCAGATTGATTTTCCGTACGCAATTATTTATAAATCCTTGATACAAGTTATCGTTACGTTGCACAGTATCGCACAATTTACCATTCTACTGGAAAAATGATCCTTGAAAAATGTTTCGTATAGTTACGCATTCTTCAAAAACCATCCGTATATGTACATGTATTTTATGTGTACAGTGTACAGTGTACAGTGTATAGACATACAAACGATGCAAATTTTCCTATATGATAATTAACAAAAGGAAATAAAATTATTTTTGTATACTTGTTATTATTATTTTTATATATAACTATATACTTCGATATACCATAAAATCCTTGAATTTTGAATTTAACGTTATTTATAACTGGACGATAGTAAGTAAACGATAGTAAAAGCTTTAGTAAAAAAAAGTAACTTTAATACGTTCAAGTGGAACGAATAACGTTGCTGAATCGTCCTATAGCGTAATTACGACGTTCATATTTCATCTACGGTTGTAAATATACAAAGATTCGTTATCGATCGAGTGTATCGATTATCAGTATTCCACAGGTACCTACTCCGTTCTCTTTATGCGAATTATAAACGTGTATTAAAAAGTACGTTAGTTTCTCGAACTCTGCCGATTCACTTGTCCATTTGGTAATAGAATAAAGCTTTGGAAAAAAAGTAAGCTTCTGGCTATACTTTCTGTCGCTAATTTGAAAAATTCATCGGTGTTTTTATATCCGAGAATCGATTTTCGATTACAGGGCAAACAAAATTTTGCCCCTAATCGGCACGATTATGTAATCGTATGTCGCACGATCGACAAGGGTCTGTATGATTCGCGATGAACGAATAGAAACGATAATAAAAGGGAATAAATCGATAATACAAAAGAGAATTTCTTTTCATACAACGCTTCGTTCGCCATAAAATCGAATTTGAAAATATAAAAAGTGGAAATTGGGAAAAGTTAGGAAATCGCATAATTACGGTATTTTCGATTTGCTTATCGATCGATGTTAGGTTCATGCCTAGATAAAAGATACGAGGATGGCAGGTGACGCGGAAGAGGGATCGATGACCTTAAGAGTACACGACGCCGGCTCTATTTCGAGCGGGTCGTACATATGTATATACCGTAGGCCCCGATTAAGATTCAGAATGACCATGAAAGAAGCAAGTACGACGAGCCACGTTTGTTTTCCTATTACATTAGTCTTGTCAATGCTGATAATACGCGGGCCAAGTAAGACGTTATCGTTGAGCACATCCACCGTTCGTTCCACGTCCAGACTTTTCGTTAGAGATTATCGTTAACGTTTCGCGTCGTTTTAACGTTACGCTGCAGAATGATTTTCATAACTTACAGAATGACGCAAAGACAGTGTCGGACTAAAGCTTCCGCAGGCCTCCTTCGTAGAAACATTCTTTAAATGGTCTTTGAAATATAAACAAAAATGTTTAGTTTAGTTTTCCCTCAAATGTATCTTTTTAAAGGGTAAATTTAAAAAAAAGGTAAAGAAAAAAGGGTTACAACCTCCTCCCGTACCTCTTCTCTTAATCGACGCTGGCGCGAACAAAAGTTAATTTACGTTCGAGCGACTGAAACGCGTCTTCTTTCGTAAATGCTACGTTACTTATTATTAACATTTGCAACAAATGCAACTTATTATTAACATTGATTCTCTTATAATCGTTAAAAACTATCGGATTAATTGGTTGGGTCCAAGAGACAAATTTTAATTACCAAAAAAAACGCCATGTTTCGCGGAAATGCGTATCGGCGACGTAATATCTCCCTCTCTAAACGGACATCAAAGAAGGATATACGTGCGCAACGAGTTACGAAGTGCATAAATCAGACAAACTGTCAAACTCAAATTTATATAAAACGAACGAATGCGTTCGTCCCGTGAACAAAAATGAATACAAAAATGAATAAAAAAATTAATACAAAAATTACGTACACAGAACGCATATAACTTTTTTCACATATTTTTTTCTGCCATGTCAAAGTAAAAAGAATTGACGTATTCGAAACGTACGCTTCTTTAAGCAAATGTCGGTACAAACGGTATCGCACAATGCAATCCTTTGTAATCCTATGTAATCCTTTTTCTAATTCACCTACGTATTTTTCTGTTACGTCAAAATAACAAAATATCGGCGTATCTAAATTAAAGTTACTTTATCAGATTGTATGGTAAAGTTACCGAGAGACTTACTACGAGAGAATCGCTAGACTCGGTTGCTAGGAAACAACATTTTATAAATTTATAGCCTAGTCGATATTTGAGTCGATAGTTTAGTGAGAAACTAACATTTATATTTAAAATTATAGCAGACGTTTTAACAATCGAATTATTTAATAATGAATACGATAGAAGAATTAAATACGATAGAAGAAACACTTTTACTCAACTTAGAAAGTACACGCTAAAGCTGCGAGCAAGGAGAAACATGCGAGCGAGTCGAAAAATTTCATACGATCGATTGTCTTGCTGCTTCTACCGAACGATAACGTGCGATAATTGCACGTTTACAAAGACTGTACGTTACACAATGAGCATACTAAGGTATTTCATAGAAGCTTTCCTTGCAATCGCGTTCCACGTAAGTACAAAAAGTACTAGATTCGACGTGGAATCTCTCTGCCCCCTCTCTGTGCTTCACTTGCAAGGTAGGCGCGGGTTTTCCTTTCACCCGGGCCAGTCAGCTCGAGTAGGCCTAACTGCATATACATACGTACACGCTTAATATCTCGTTGAACGCGCATACGTTCCTACGTAACAACTTCACAGGAATATTTTCCATGGCTGCGCGCTTATGAACGCGCCTTCTAACCTTAATCGCATATACCTTTTTCTCGTTTTCTCGTTTTCTCGTTTTCTCGTTTCTTCTTTTTCCTCTTTTCTCTTATTTTACCCATTCTCAGCATTCTCCGATTTCTCCTTTTACTTACGGACGACGATTAATCGAAATCGAAATCGAAATCGAAATACCAAACAAATTTCAAAATACTTGCTACAATCAAGATTTTTATAATTAATATATTATCGGCGTTGTACAGCGCTAAAGATAAAACTGTTATCCGCGATCGAGCCAAAATGTAACATATTCGATAGGATTTATCTTTCACAGCTAAAGATCATTTTAAGAAAAATTATAATCAACGTGAATTTCAAATACGTTGCTTTCGCGATCGATCTTGTATTACGATATATTCTACGATAGTTGATCGGCGAGCGATCGAAAGCGGTGGAAAAACATAAAAACGTTCTAGATAAGACGACCAAGATTACATAAAAATACGAACAATGCCCATTTTTCATTTGCTGGATACGACACTTATACGAGGTTATATGTACATGCATGCCGATCGAGGATACTCAGCGGTCTGGTCTGAGTGTCAATTAAAATTATTATAGCCGGTCGAGAAGCATTTTTCAGCAGCATCGGGAAACCGGTTCGCTTTGGCATCGGCTGCAATAGCCAGCTACCGTCGTCTCGTGTAAGTACAGTACCGCATTTTGTTTTCGCCTGGCTCAACGAGATCGCGTCCAATTGGTTTCGCGCTTCGGCAAAATTCACACCGCCGATGCCGATAGAAAACGATCGGTAGCGGCGCCTAATAGCTTAGTTAGATCGCCTTCCCATGATTCCCATTATATACAGATAGCGTAACATTCGCAGCCTCTACCCTATTGTTGTATGATTTATTTAAAAGGAAAATCCGATGTATATATAAAATATATATAGGGTGTGGCAAGACGCGAGTTACAACTGGACAAAAAAGTTATTTCATATAGAAATAAGTAAATGTAAATCATAATATTTCGATTCGCAATTTTCTTTTCCAGGTTATATCACGCGTCCTGTAAAATCCTGTCAAATGCTGTCAAATACTGTCAGGTGCTGTCAAATGCTGTCAAATGCTGTCAAATGCTGTCAAATGCAGTCAGATGCTGTAAAATGCTGTCAAATGCTGTCAAATGCTGTCAAATGCTGTCAAATGCTGTCAAATGTTGGCAAATCCTGTCAAATGTTGTCAAATGTTGTCAAATGTTGGCAAATCCTGTCAAATGTTGTCAAATGCTGTCAAATGCTGTCAAATGCTGTGAAATGATGTCAAATGCTGTCAAATGTTGTCAAATGTTGTCAAATGCTGTCAAATGTTGGCAAATCCTGTCAAATGTTGTCAAATGCTGTCAAATGCTGTCAAATGCTGTCAAATCCTGTCCAATCCTGTCAAGTCCTGTCAACCTAACCCCAAAATAAATAAAAACTAATTATAACGTCGCGTATCTTACGTTTCTACTGGAACGTAAAGGAATGTTGCGTTTCTGCGTTACTTTCCCCTCGACTTGTCCACATCACCGCCTAATTGCATTTACAGTCGCGTATCTGCTGAATCAAAAATACAGATTTATTATCCTGCATATTTCCAAACGCATCGTTCATCGTCATATAGATGAGATCGAAGAATTGTCCTCCAGAACCCCTTGGGGTTAGGTTGATTAATTTAAAAAATCATTCAGGCTAATTTATTTTCACCAAAAACATTTAAATGCTAATAGCAAATTGGCAATGGGAAACAAACAGATTTAAAAGGGATTCGTATTAACGATCATCGTGTGCAACCGAAGCACGTTCGTATTTAACGCTTCTCTGTTGGCAATATTTATAATACACGGGGCGGTACGTTTACAATCGTCGTAAGTCGATTGGATAAGAAAGTAGATGAGCGGAGGAATAAGTGTAGCTAGCAATAAGTACGCGGCATGCTCGAAGAACTTACTTTGTGAAAACAAATAGGAGGAAGAAAAGAGGAAGATTGCCGTCGAGTAGCAACAAATGATCGAGGTGCGGTCGGGCCAGTAAGTACGTCGGGAAAGGTTCATCAATATTCATAAGTCTCACTAGGCCTATCCACGTCTCAAGGATCCAGGGAGTTTCCAGTACACGCTCCTTCTCCCTATCTCTATTTTTCTCTTTTTCTCTTTTCATGTACGTGTCGTGTGCGACTACGTATACCCGACGAAAGCCATTCGCGCGACACGGATTTGTCTTCGTAATGCGCACATTGCACGTATGCGCGCATACCTATTCCCACTGCATAAACTGCATTCTATATCGACATTGTCATATCGCGTTACCGTTTTCATATCCCTGTGTGCGTCGGGGCAAACATATATTTGGATGTCTCCTTCTACCTCAATACTCCTTCTACCTCTGATAAAATCGCAAAATAAACAAAGACAAATACTCTGAAATATCAGCTGTGCTATATATTTGAATCTAAAGTATTTCACGCTTTCTCATCGTTCAAGTTAGCTGTATCTGGAATTACGTCGTTTTCACAAAAATATCGAATACCGTTTAAACAAACAGGACCAAGATTAATTAAGAAATATTCGTTTCGATATTATATAGTATGTATATATTCTATATGTAAATAATATTCAGTTTTAATAAGAAAATTTTGCAAAACAACCTGTACATTTCGATATTATAATAACGAACTTTAATCATTTTTATTACGTTTTATTACGTTTTATTACGTTGACCAAACGGTAACGGCATTTGCAAATTTTTCTTCCAACTAGATTTCCAACTAGAAGGAAATTATTCAAATAATTAACTTTAAAACGTATGCATGCATGCGCAGAGACTAGATAATATGTAATATCGGTATTGTCAACAACTATTTTTCAGCCAAACAAAAGATATCAACTTTTCCATAATAATTTCAATATATTGACTCTTTATATTTGGATAATACGAATATAGATGTCTTTGTTTCTTATTTTTCTTTGTATTTCTATTGCTTTTTAAAACCAAACAAGTTATATCAGAAATCATTATTTACGAATTAGTTGTATTTAAATGTGCGTTGATAGGTGCGTTTAGAATGTATAATGGATAAGCTGTGTATCACAATAAGAGTCGAGTTGTTTTAAAAGTTTAACATATTCTTAATAACCTTAATTGTACAAGATGGCTTATAAACATTGACTTAATCTAAAATAAATATTTGACAATTTAATTTTTCTTCGAAATTCCATTCATTTACCACTTAATAATTATTTCAACATTTAATTTTACATTTTAACATTTAATCTCTTTATAACAAAATGTTTGCTCACTCCTTTTTGATACTCGCCGAAAATACCTACCAAATTTTATCCAATCCTACGTTACGTTATAATTTTAAAAAACATTCTCTGTTAATGCCAATTTCTCTTTAACATAGTCTTTATAACATTTACTTAGTTCGTTCGTTTACTTGTACGTGCATACATACGCGCATACGTATGTAGATCATATGTATTTGTACATATAGTCATGACAGTCCGTGTATGCGTACGCGTATTCGTATACGTATTGCACGTGTAATGTATACACATGTACAGTATATAGTTTGCGGTCGCGATAAGATCGAGAAGGAACTTGCGCAATCTCGAGTTGCGATTACCACTGTCGTGGACAGACCCGTCGCCGCCACTGTCGATAGATTTTACCTGTATCTTGTATTTTCTATTCTATTAACGGAGAAACTACTCGTTACCTTAAAACTTTAAGATATAGAGATAGATACAAGAATCGTATGAAACTTCTTAATGAAAATGACTTTCGTAATGTTTCCAACGGTAACTCTACTTTTATCTTGCATTGCCATATTCTCAAGTCGGTGCTTAAAGGTTACGTTAACACGAGATACATACAACGAGGCTAGGCTATCTCTATCGCATGTATCGCGTAATAGTTGCCATTACATTTTTATTTTTTTCCCATCTATCTAGTATCCAGAATTTGAAGTTTCGAAGGAAGAAATTTTAATCGACCGAGTGTTTACAGAATATTTTTCTAGGTTAGGAAATACGTACCGTTCGTTCATTGCAAATCCGCGAGATGACCTCGAAAGTGATTTGCAGGCTTTGGAAGAGGCGATTGCAAAATCGGAATGTCTGATAGCAATACGCGTTTCCATGAAATTTCAGATACGCAGCGTGAAACATCGTGGATGAGCAACATTTGACAACTTATAGACGTTATTATTGGATTTCCTATATGATTTTACATTTAATCTGAACAATTGAAAATGCAAACGATACGATTAATACGATTGCTTTCAATTTACTAGTTCATTTCGCTAGACATTTATTCACATGTTACAAATTCCACGACTAATTTATTTTTCTTATTTTAAATTTTTAACATTTTTCTTATTTTCACATGTCACATGTAAATACATACATATATGTATATACGACAGAGGATTCGGCCGAATAACGTGATTAATAATAATTGATAATAACACGAGGCGATTCTTTATGCAGAAATAAGAAGGACATATAGAATACAAGTTTTCTTATGTGACGCTTCGTTCTCGAGAAAATCGGCTTTGAAAATTTGTCAATGATTCTATGCTCGAACGTGGCTAATTCCGAAATGGGCAGTAGTACGTAAACAACCGTAATTCCTGTAATCTTAGTAAAGCAATTATCTACCTTAGGTAGATATAAATATATAATAGATATATAAATAAATGCAGCGAATTTTTATCATTATTATTGGTAAATGTTCGCAAAACATGTCCATGATTCTTTGACATGTCGTCAAGGTCATCAACCCGAGCAGTGTTACAAAGCTTTTGTTCGAGTGTCGCCGTTCGTTAAAAACTTATTATTTAAAAAATGTTTAAACGAAAGTACATCATTTTTCGCACATTATTTACATTGAAATACAAGCTGATTCTTGATTAACTTAAAATTCGATTTGCATCACTGTTATCATATATATGATAAAGTATAATATTATTATATTCAATTATAATAATCAATGTATATATGTATATATGTATATTGATCCTACTGTATCGAAATATCAAATAATTGTAATATAAACTTTTCAATGTGACAATAACTTTTTAACAAACGGCGACATCTAATTGAAATCTTCGCAATGCTTTACTCAGGTTAACGACCTTGTATTATTTTTGAAAAATGACAAGCGACATGATAGATATAGAAGAAAGTATGTCGGTGCTAAAATTTGTATCAATAACGTCATTACTGATTGTGTTCGCTATTCTCACGTATACTGCTATAGGCTAACGCCCCATTCATTCGATCCCGTTTCCTTTTTTCTGTAACAGCCAGCCTCGAGTCAGTGATTTTCTCGTGTTCTTCTACTTCTTCTCCCTATTCTCTCAACCGTTTTCCTTTGTCTTTCTCAATTTAGTTCATTATTTCGATAAAGAATATAAGAAGAATGAATTTACTGTACGAATTCTTCTTAATTTATTATACGAAGATTGATTTAGCTTCAAGGAATAAATTAAAGCAGAAACAAAATACATCCAGCGTGCTCGTGTACATACTCAAAAATGATTGATTGTAATATGCGCAAGCCTCGATGTAATAAGGAAATACTATACAATACGATACGATACGATACGATACGATACGATACGATACGATACGATGCGATGCGATGCGATACGATGCGATGCGATACGATACAATTTCAGTAAAGAATTATTAGTAACATACATTTTGTAGAACAGAAAGCATTATTAAATTGTTTGAGAAAGTTGTATAACTTTGATTGTACACCATATGTCGTAAGATGAACTCGTTTTCTAATTATTTTCTTTACTGCTTATCTTAATGCACAACCTTATTTTACCCTTATCTTGCTATTACATTTATTTTGCTATTTTGCTATTTTGCTATTTTATTATTTTGCTATTGTCTATTCAATCTAACGTATTCGAACGTTATCCAACTACTAACCATTATGTGTATACGTCTATCTATTATTTATTGCACAAATCTTTACCTTTTTATCTAATTTACCTAGTTAATTAGCTACGCACTTTATCTTCGCACTGTCCTTCTTCTTCTTTTCCAATTTCTTCATCAGTCTACAGCCCTATTTTTACTCCTTTGTTCTTTATCTCTCCTATACTAAATATCTATATATGCTATTACTGATCCCTCTAATTGCCTATACTCTCTTGTCACGAACTCAAATAAATAAATAAATATATATATATGAACTAGCAAGAAACTATAAACTCTGGCATAACAAGATTATTGTACGCTATACACTATATATTAAATCGATTCGATTCAACGATAGTTTACATTTTCGAAATAATTCTTGTAAATGGAGTGTTTTATTAATTCGAGTAACTTCCCATTATAAAAACTTCATCGTGAAAGGGGGGAATGAGAAGTACTATAGTTTAGGTCGGAGGAAAGTAAAAAAGATCGATATTGAGATGAAAGAATCGTATAACCTAAACAGGACAGCTAATTATTCTTACATAATTTTTAGTCTACATAACAGTGTAATTCTTGCATCGTTCTATATAGTTTTCATAATTCTGGTATATCAAAATACGATTTGGTAATAAATACAGAAATTCCATTAGCGAACATTAATTAAAATCCAATACGATCATAGAATGTCAGACTTTCGTTTCAAGTTCCTTGATCGAAGATAACTTGACTACGCGCTAGATTTCGCGTTCGACCTTCGATTTGATAACGTTAGGATAACATTTCGATGAGAATGCATTTATCACCTCACGCGGAGCGATTAAACCGACTCACATAAGATTTCATACACGTGAAAAGTGATATCCTTATTAAAAGAAAAACGAAACACGACATACTAGTACTAATAAAAGCGTTCCACAAATAGATAAAACTAAAACTACTAAAAATATTGCTAGCACTCTACAAATACTTTCCCCCTATATTAAAACAATATTTACTTTTTTTCTCTGCATTACTACAACCAAAAATTTAAATGAAAATGATTTCAATTAAATGATTTCTGCACATTTTTATTCGTTACTTATTCCACGACGATCCTTCTTTCCACATACTAGAATCTCCAACGTTCGAATTTTTCCAACGTTCGTAATTCGAATTTTTCTGTAGTTGTTTAAACGCATAAAGACGTTAAACATCTATAACGACATAATAACAAAGTGGATGCGTAGACAAGCACGGGCTGGAATTCGATAGCTCCGTTTCACATACAGAAGTCACCAAATTGCATCATGAGATGGTGAATTCCAATTTCCATATCGATCTTTAAACACATAAAGGTGTCGAGCGTCGACGAGTCAACATAGTAGTTTCGTAGACGAGTTAGAGGTCGAACTGGAGCTCGATAACTCGTCTTCTTGGCTTGACGGATTCACTTAGAACACGAAACGTCCATATACAGCGCGTTGCGAGAGAAAGAAGTCAGCGTGCGCGCGCGCTGCACGTGCACCGGGAGTCGGCCTTCCCAGAGAGTTAGGATGAGTTCGTCCGATGTTGCAGGGGTGGCGAGGCTTTTCTGGTCCCGATAAAATTGAGAAGGCGTCCTGTCGCCTAGTAGTTCGTTCTCTATTATTTTGCGTAGGCGTCGGGCGTCTGACTCGCCCAGCTCTTAATGAGTTCCTTTTTGAGGAATTCGTACTGCTCGCTCTCCGGTGGATTGACTAAGATGTCGCGGATGAGTCGGACATGAGGTTTATCGATATTCGAGATGGCAGCATTATATTTGGCCTCCTCGCTCGTAATCTGGGCGTCTTTGAACTGTGCCTCCAACACATTAAACCATAGCTCTACATCGTCCGCCCAGGACGGTGGTATGCGGAGCTGAGCGTTTACCGCGTCCACGTTAGCGAGCTCGTTCTTGTCGGTAGTCGTCATCTCGAACACTCTAATACTCGCGTAGTTCGAAGTCTTGTCGGCACTCTCCCGATTATTTCTATCACTCAGATCACCTCGGGGTCACCAATGTGGAGGATAGATCTGTTTTGATGTAGCGAAATAACGTAGACGAATTATTGCCGTCGCAATCCGTTAAATATATCTTCAATCAAATAGTTAATTACAGACAAATTACGAGTCCGCTGGTATAATTTTGTGTCACGGAATAAATACCCGTGAAACACTCAGAGAAACTTCGTAGATCTGTGCGATGCCTGTTTAAGCGTCAAAATGCTTCGACTCTGTTCGATGAACTCTCACGCTCGTGATTGCGTCTGCTTATTTATACTGGTCAGGGGACAGCCGGAAAATTTGAACTCGACTGCGTTTGACGGTTGTAAGTAGCGGAGTTCATTACTCCTTACAATACTTGTGACCTAACGGTCTTGATACTCCGAAGCAAAACAACAACAGGATTTGACTTGTCCTGCTCACGTGCCGCTACAGTGCTTTCCGGAATGGTTTGGTAGAGCAGGTCTTGCGATCGTCTGGACAGTTCCAAGTTGGTCTGAAGAATGCGCATTTTCTCAATCACCTAAAGTTTCCATGGCTTCCTCCGTGCCAGCCTCCTTCCTCGCGGGCTTTGAGTGGGGCATTCCCTGCAGCGGCGAGCCCTTTTCGTTGTCACGTGCCACCGCAGATCACGCTTGCTTCCGCGTGTCGCAAGGGTGACGCCACGAGGACCTTGCTCGGATCCAGGGTCTGCGACAGAAGGCGACCGGCCTTCTCCCACTTCTGGTCCTCGGAGACCTCCAGAACGACGTCTTCGGTCATAGTTTTACGTATCCTTGCCACTCTGATGCCGACCTCGGCCACAGGGACCTTGTCCTGGGCCGCGGTCGACACTTCCGCGTAAGATTGGCCTGATTGTCCTTCAGCGTGCTCGTTACCGCCGATGATCGCGGTGTGTTTGGGGGAGGCAGCTTGTCTCCCGCTCCTTGTACGTTCTCCAATTCTCTCTCCGGGGCTTTCCTCGTGCTCTTCGCCCCTGTCCCCGGAGTTCTCTTTGTCGGTTGTTTCCCTGCCAGCTCCTTCTTTTTGTCTCTTCCTCTTTCAACGGTCTGCCATTCCATAGCAACCGCTTGTCCTTCCTTGGACGCCGGAGTGTGCGGAACGCCAGGCTCCACCCTTCTCGTGGTCTCCTCGGAGACGACCTCCATTTCCCTTCTTCTTTCCATGTTTTGGAGGCGTTCCTCCATCAGCTGGATCAGCAATGGGCCTAGCTCCTCCATTTTGCGTTCGATCGCGGCGAGACGCGCTGTCCCGCCGTTCTGCTCTTCCGTGGAGCGCGAGGCCAGCACTTTTCGGAGCGCCTCGTTCTCCGCCTCTAATGCCGCTATGCGCCCTTCCATGATCGGGAAGGCGCCAGGTGCGGTGTCCATCTTTTTCACAATCTCTGTTGCGCCAGCGGCGATTGACCTCGCCGCTTCTCTCAGCATCTCCACGTGTGTGTCGTTGAGGTTGCGAGATGTTTCGACAACCTTGGTTACCTCGGAAGCGGGACGGAGCAGTTCCGCTCGTAGTAAATGTCCTCATCTCGACGGCCAGTTCCGTGGAAAGATATGGAGATCCGTTGGCCTTTCTCTTCTTCGCGCGGGGCGCTCCGACAGAGCAGGTCTCTTCTTCCTCCGAAATTTGCTCGGTCCGTAGGCTCCCCGTGTTCAGTGAGGAGCGGAAGGACCCCTCCTCAAACCCCACCGTCTTCCTCGTACGTCTGGAGCTAACGTGTATAGGCTCAGCAGCCAACTTCGCTTCGTCCCCTCTTCTCATGGTTTCATCCGCCTCTTTCTCCTCCTCTAAAATTGTGTCCTTTGTTCCCACTAGGCGCGCAAAATGAACACTCATACCCGCGCCTGCCACTGCCACCAGTCACTATCACTTTCATATGGCCGGCAGGACGCATTTTCGGCGCGCATACCAGTATGGTTGTGTCCGTGTAGTTCCCCTGGTAGCTCGTGCTGAGGCACTGTTGTCACGTGTTCCAATATGGCTTTCACACCATCACAAACTCACACGTGATTTTATTTCACTTGTCACGTCCTTTCAGGACCGAATTCCGCTACTTTTACACCCACTATCTTTTACAGGCACTATCTCTTCATTGGCTAACTTCCTTGACCGAATTCTCCGGTTTTCCCGGAGATTTCGACCACGCTGACAGCTTCGTCCTCTCTACGACTGCTCCACACAGGTGCTCATCACAGACACTACCTATATTTCAAATATCCCAGAGCGGTCGATGCCCGTATGGAATCGATAAAGATTGGACCCACATAAAAATAAGTATAAAGCTCAGGAGTACGTCGTTTGGGTATTCAATTGTGTGTTCACTATCGTTACTATTCACACTCCGCACATCGTAGTACAAATCGACAAATTTTTACAATTTATTAATTTATCAACCACAGTTGATCATTTTACAATCCACAGAAAAATGCTCGATATTCTACTTTGTGTTTGAAGATACATAAAAAATATATATTTGACGGAGATGAAAGAACACCAGAGCCTTTGGAATTTTGGATAATCCCGCAACATTGTAATCTAGACAATTGTAGTTATTCAATCCGATTGTAATTGTTCGAGAGTTGTGATAATGAGCTTGGGCTCGAGGCGACAGTCAGTCGCCGAACGTAGCCGCGGTCACGGGATGAACAAACGGGGTCTAACAAAGGTATGGAGTAATTCTATAGCTCTCCTTAAAGGAAATATTCGTGGCGACACGCGACAGTAAACATTCCAACGGTTTCTGTCCCGTGGCTCGCCACACGCAGACCCTATTCTTCGAGTAAGATGACTGCCAGATGTCGATGCGTCTCCGCAGTACATGTTCGGCTAGCTCGAGGGCCCGTTATAAATCCTAAGATTTAGTCAACTAAAGTCCTTCAAACAGACAAACAGTCTTTGTCCCAACTACGAGAAGATACAGGATACCTATTTTTCAACGAACGACGTCTCCCACTAGAAACTTTCTCTCGAGGGCAGCTAGCATCTCTTTCTAACCACCGATATAGAAATTGACCAATTAGCAGCAACGCCAATTTCCCTTACTTTCTAAACGAAGGTTGCCCTCTACGAATCCGATGATCTCGCGTCCTTAGACACACCCCATCATAGTTTTCCTCGGTGGCATCATCGGGACGGAGATGCATTCTTTTTGCGATCTCATCGACGGGGAGTAACGCCTTACGGTTCGTGAGTGTTACACGCTTGAGTTAGTGTATCGCGCAAGTAGATCTATCATCCCGTCACATATATTCTCCAGATATTAGTTCCTATCTGTATACCCACGTCGTTATTAACAAGATGTTTATGTATTTCCGTTATCCTTATTTTAAAATTCACTGTTATTTTGGGAATTTGTTAAAAAATCTCTTAATCCTTTTAGGAGATGTATGGCTAAACTCAGATCACAGGTTTTTTTTATTTTATTGATTACATTCACAATTTTTCCAGTTTGGACATTTGGTAGAACTTTTTAGCTGTTAGATTATCATGTGGGTGGCTACCCCCAGTGGGATACCATCTTCGTGTTTGTTAGGTTGTGTCCTTTATGAGGTCTGCTGGGTGTTTCCTTTTCAATCTTCTATCCATGTGTTGATCATTTCCACAGCTAGTCGGTTTGGTTTCCTATTCTTTCTTTATATTTTCCTGCGTGTCTGTTAATTTCCTCTTTGTCCGTTGGTATTCCCAGGTCCTTCCGTATATCCTCGTTTCTAACGTACCACGGGGCGTTTTATACTATTGTTCTAAGAATTTTAGCTTGTACTGTCTCTATTTTGTTTATATGGCTCATTGCTGCTGTCCCCCATAGTGGTATTCCTTACGTCCAGATTGGTTTTATGATCGTTTTGTATATTTTTAATTTATTTTTTATGCTTAATTTGGATTTTCGACTTGTTAGCCAATGCATTTGTCTCCTTGTTGTCTGTATTTTGTCTATTATTGATTTTGTATGCTGTTTCCATGTGAGTTGTGTTTCTAGGTGGAGTCCTAGGTATTTGACTTGCCTTGTTTGCGGTATGTGCGTGCCCTTCAGTAGGATGTTTGGTGGTGCCTGTTTTCGCAGTGTGAATGTAATATGGTTGCATTTATCGGGGTTTGCTGTTATTTGTTTATCTTGCAGCCACTTTTCTATTTTTGTGACATGTTCTTGTAGTAATTTGTTATTGGCAGTATTTTGCTATTGGTAGTTGTTGGTATGTTGGCCGTGTATAGTGTGTATAGTATTGGTCCTAAGACGCTTCCGTCCGGAATCCCTGCCTTGATGTCTTTAACTTCCGAGTATGTGTCCTTGATTTTTATTACGAAGGTCCTGCTGCTTAAGTAAGATTTTCTTAACTGGTATATTTGCTCCGGGAATTGTTTCCTGATTGTTTGTAATAGGCTTTCGTGGTTTATTTTGTCAAATGCTTTCTCTATGTCCATATAAGAGGGCTGTACAGTATTGTTTGTTTTCTAATGCTAGTATTATTTCGTTAATGAGCCTGTGCATTTGCTGTATAGTGGAGTGTTGCTGTTGTTGATATTATGTGGTGTAAATGTGTTGTACAGGTAGTTGGAAAATTCTTCAGCTTGCTCTTCGTTGCTTCTTGCCCATGTGTTGTCTGCTCTTCTGATTGCTGGTACCATTTTTGTTGTCTTCTTTATTCTTTTTGTGGCTTTCCATAGCTAGTAGTTGTAGTTCTCGTGAGCAGATAGTGACTCGATGAACTTTGTGAACTCGTTGTTGTTGTGCTCTTTTATTTTGTTTTTTGTTTCTTTTGTGAGTTTGTTTAGGTGTTTTTTTTCTTTTGTTCTGTGTTTTTGCCATTTTGCTTTCGCTTTTCTTTTTTCTCTAATTTTTTCAAGTATGTCTGCTGGAATTATTTTTGTTTGTCTGTTGGTTGCTTCAGGTATAGTGGTTGCCCATGCTGCTTCTTGGATAGTTTCTGTCAATGTTGTCACTGCCTGTTCGATGCGTTCGGGTGTTTCCAATGGGATGTTGCAGTTGGTTTTGCTCTCGATTATTTCTTTAAAAGTTTGCCATTTGGTGGTTTTGTTGCGTGGTGTCTCTGGATTGCTATAAAGTATTGGTTTGTATCTGTATGCAATTATTATGCGTGTATGATCGGAGCTAAGCTCGAGACTGGGTGTTATTTTTAGTTTATTTGCGTTTAGTCTCCTTGTAACTGCAAAACTGAGTAGGTCAGGGATTTTGCTCAGGTCTGTCGGCCAATATGTCGGTCTTCCTGTGGATAATATATTGAGGTTGTTGTTTCTAATGTATTTTTCCAGAGTTCTACCTCGAGTGTGGCAATTCTTGACCCTGATCTTGATGTTATTGCCACTATTGTCGATATACGCTTTTGGCAGGACGATAATCGCCGATTGCGTGTCCATGGCGCCCTTCGTATCATCTGCACTTCCACCTCTCCACCATCTTTAATTTTGAGCTCTTTTATCAGGGCCTCAACAAGTTCCTCCCTACTCACCAGGGGATTCACCTCCTTGATCTCGGTCGACACCTTATCCTGTAAAGGCGTCGCTCGCACCTTATCGCCTATGAGCTCATTTAGCTTATTGGCAGCAATTTCTACATCGCTGTCAGTCCTCATCTCTATCAAAATATCATCAACTCTTGTTTTTCGTATACCAGATCTTTCCTTTAGGATGTCCTTCGCTACCATTAACTCTTTGTAAACTTGCAGCCATTCCTTACCCTCTCCTACTTTGATAAGAATGGCCTCAGGCCTTTTACGGGCTCTCGGCATCCTCGGCCCTCGATCTTCGATAGGCAGAGGGAGATGAGCCGGTTGCGATGAACATAATCGCGGTAACGTCGGGTGGAAACAACACGGATGGTTGCGATGAAGTTTTCGTAGAATGTACAGAGTATCGTGCAAACTATAGAGTCGAACAGACAAGGCCTAGTTCTAAGACGCGAAGGAAAAGCGAGAATAAGGCGGCTACGAGCAAATTTGAGGTAGTGCGAATACGAGATATCAATCTGGCCTCTTGTTGGCGAAGGACGTTTAACAAGAGGCGCAAGAAGGCGACAACATACAAGACAGGGGATCTAGTGAAGGTCGAGAGGACGTAGGGTGGTCCTGGGCTGAAGTTGCAGTCAAAGTTCCTTGAGCCGTACCGCGTAGTGAAAGTCTTGCGGAATGGTACAACGAGAAAGCGAATATGAAGGGCCGCCAACGACCTCCACGGCGGTTGATCACATAAAATGGGGGGGGGGGGGGCGTTGTTGAAGTGATGCGGCAAATAATAACAATTGTTTGAGGGACGGTTGTGCGTAATCTTCGTCATGTGATCCAAGTCTGCATACTCTTGGATCACCATACTATACACGGCTTCGAATTGCTTGTCGCGTTGGAATCGGCGATAAAGAGAGGCGAGTCTACTCATTGCAACGGACCTTAACGTCCCAAGCGTGGGAAGCTTCTCGTTGAATGGCAGGGCGACGATGTATCGCCCTTCCTTGTTGCGTTGGACATGGTTGCGGAAATGCTCTTCACATTGCAATTTCGATTCCGATAAATGTATGGTGGATGGTCCTTCATCGATTTCCCAAAATCGTGCGAGATCCGCTTATATGTCGGTTGTGGTAGCGTGAAACGAGTGTGTATATCGATTGAGCGGGTGGGCTCCCCCCGATAACCCAACCGAATCGAACCTTTTGCAAACACAACTCAGTATCCATGGAGTGGGATATTTTGCTCTGCCCGACACATAATGATGCTAAAGTTGGTCTCGAACTTAATAATATTTCGATTGGGCTTGGTATGTAGAATGCTGGGTCGGCTAATCTTAGATTTTTGGGTATCTGGATGGCGGACCGATCGATTGGTCTGGGACTAACGACGATATTGTTGGGATTATTAAGAACGTTGCTGTACATTCATATTTGCCATCCATAGAAACAATGGTTGCCGTTATCTGGCTCCTAGCGACTGTAGTCAAGTCGTCGAGGGCGCCGATTGGGACCGAACTGTTAAGGTAAAGAAAGGATTCGGAAATACAAATAGTTTACTTTATTTCACACACAGCAGCTATGCACATATCTTACACTCTGAAGACCTCGACAACCTTGTTGCACGCACGCTTGTTCTCAACCGACTCTTCCAGATTCTTCTAACATCTGGCAACAGTCTTTTGTCTCTATTAAGACCTGGACACCCTCTAATGCTTACACACACATTCACATGTACAGTATAAATGTATCATCTACCCAACACGAACATCTCCTTCGTTTCATGCCGAGGGAGTTTGCGAATTTCTCAGTCATGAAATTCATACTATATCCAATGTCTAGCTCGGCTCGGATTGGTAATGCTCTTTTGTCTAGCACATCGATCTGTGCTGTGACCAGCAGATCATGATGCAGTGTGACGTTTGGAGATGTGTTTGTCAACTCGGCCCCCCTTTTTGTGGTCTGTTTCTTTAGTCAGTTTTGCTCCGGTTGGGATTTAGACGAGGAGTTTGAGACGGTGCCCTTGGTCCGTGATGGGCGTGACTCATACGAAGCATGAACTTTCGTATCTCTTGGAGCCGAAGGTGTATGTTTCTGTGAAGATTCGGATGTCCGTCACGCATGGTGGAACGAACTCGGCTTCGATGATCCAGATGGCGATTGTCCATTAGAGGATCGTTTGTGCGATGAACGACTGCCCGACGACCGACCGCTCGATGAACGGCTGCCCGACGACTAACCGCTCGACGACCGTGAAACTGCCTGTGTTTGTTGTCGGTTTAGGTCAGTATGGTGTCGCTGCCAGCAGATATGACACGAACTCGCTGTACACTGTGTCCTCGAGTGTCCTCTGCCTAGACAGTTTGTACATAGCGATGCCTTTTTTATGAATTGAAAACGTTTTGTAGCCGATTTGGCTTTGAAGACCTTATAATATCTGAGTTCGTGGAGTCCGTTGCAGGTCGGACACACCAGCGTCCTGCTGGTTGTGGTAAAGGTTCGCCCATGCGGTGTGTTTTGTCGGTGACGATGATGTTTGTGGGTTGACCCTTTTGTTTCCTTTGCTTTAGAGAGGAGTTGATTTCCGTTTTGAGAAAATCCATCAGATGTTGATAGGATGGCACTTGTTGGTTTTGAAACGTGCGTTGCCATTTATGCATGCTGGCCGAAGGTAATTTCGACGCGAGCAACTCGATAAACACTACATCTGATGTTACAGGTTGTCTTAATTTTTCGAGCGCTTTGAGATTAACGTTGACGGTTTCTAGCAAATTCTCTATGGCTTCTGGAGTTTCCTTTTTGATTTCGGGATAACTGCGCATCAATTCCCAATGACGCATACAGATCCTGAGGGAACAATTAAATTTCTCCTTCAAGGTGTTAAGCGCGATGGAGTAATTGGCCTCTGTGAGTTCCCATGATTGGATACTTCGTGCGGTCCGTCCAGTTATAGATGAGCGTAGATGTTGGGACTTTTGGACCTTTGTTAAATTTTCATTGCGGTCCACTGTGGATGAGAACGTGTCGTAGAAATAGGCACCGTCAAATTGGGGCAAGCGGACCTCTGGTAAAGTGATTGGTGTCGGCTCCGGTTTTCCGCATGTATCGCGTGTTTTTGTTGGCGAAGCGGTTATTGCTGGTATTTGGTCAAAGAGATTTAGGATCCGTATTTCAATCTCCAGACGATCTTGCGATAAAGAATCTGCACGAGCAATTTCCCCCTCATCTAACGCTTCTAATTCATCTTTAACCGCGCTGATCTTCCTCCCATTCTCGTCGAACGATTTACGGCAAGCTATTAAAAAGTTCTT
Organism: Bombus vancouverensis nearcticus; assembly: GCF_051014615.1. Taxonomy (NCBI): domain Eukaryota; kingdom Metazoa; phylum Arthropoda; class Insecta; order Hymenoptera; family Apidae; genus Bombus; species Bombus vancouverensis. Next base: position 187,380 of record NC_134920.1, read on the forward strand.
GTCTACCCGTCCAGACGCTTCATATTCGTCGAGTTGACGCTTCGTGGTTGCAAATCGGCTGACTAAGGCGCTTCGTCTCCGCCGCGATGTGCTGATCGGTTCAGCTTGGACCATATTTGATTTTAATAATAGGAACGAGTTTACCTTAGTCGAATGGACGTTGTCCGGTCGCGAGGGCTGGAGTGCAAATGTTTTAGGCGACGTAACAGTTAGTATACCATTGTATAAATATCTCAATACCTGATCGTTATTTTTACAACCGCGGACGCTAACAGAAAATTATTTTACGTGAAGATACAATTATGGAAATTGATAATTGTTCGACTAATCAAATTACATCGGATGCAATTTAAATTCTAGAGAAAAATGACGCGCCCGGGAGAATAGATGGCGTTAAATGCAATGATCCAAATTGAACTGAAAAGTCGTTATGTATTTAGAGGACTTGTGTGTAGAGGATGGTTGATCGTGAGATTTATTAGACGAGATTGCCCGTTGTAGAAACCGTCAAGTATATTTTAAAATGATTAAATAAATAAGAACAGATAATGTTCGCAAAGACACTCGCACTAACGGATTCGCTCAGACAGTGTATAATCGCTCGCTGATAACTTGTGAGTAACTGATCAATACTCGGTAGATAGTCGGTAGAGTCATAGGACGAGGCGGATCGAGAGCGACTCATGTTGTTGTTGTGCCTTGCAACACGGACTCCGCCTTGATGAACGAAACATATCGATAGGTAAACTCCGAACAAAAGAAAGTCGCAATAATAACCGATCCACCAGCGCAAAATGAAGCATCGAAGCAAGCATGGCTCGCCGTTTTCAACACGTTAAGCGATCAGATGAACCAACTGATGGCTCAGATGTGTGCGACGAGTATCAACCATTATTCGCGTCGGCGATCGAGATTGAAAAGTCGGAGTAGATCGAGGTCGCGAGAAAGAACGTACGATTCCGGCCTGTGCTATTATAACCAGACATTACGAGAACGCGCGCGAAAATGTCGATCCCCGTGCAATTGGAAATAGGGAAATGCGACCAGCCGTCCGTAAACGCGGCATACGACGACGGCTTGGAAATCCGCCGCATCTGCGTCAAGGAAAAGCTGACAAACATTTCGGTTTTAGTGGGCACTGGTGCCGACATATGTGTTTATCCGCGCAATAAGGTACGTGCGAAATCCTGCGACCATACGTACCGGAATCGTTACGACGCACTGTATTTCAGTCGCTGCATGGGCTTTCCCATCCGGGGATACGAGCTACGAAAAAATTGGTGACGACGCGTTTCGTCTGGCCGTCCATCAATAATGATTGTCGAACGTGGACGCGACAATGTATACCGTGTCAAAGGTGCAAAGTCACCAGGCATGTATCCTCACACGTCGGAACGTTAAGAACGTTAGCAGACCGGTTCGAACACATATACTTAGACATTATCGTCATGCAATATTCGCGAGGTTGTCGATATTGTCTAACGAGTATCGATCGTTTTTCGTGTTGGCCCGAAGCCGTTTCCATTGCTGATATGGAAGCGCCACCCATTGCCTCGGCCCTCCTTTCGACTTGCATAGCTCGTTTCGGCGTCCCCTTAAAAATAACGACCGACCAAAGACCACAATTTGAATCGCGACTGTTTGAGGAGTTATGCCGGTTGCTCGGTGTCAAGCACTTAGGCACGACGGCCTATCATCCCGCGCCTACACAGACAACTGAAAGCGGCAATCGAGTGACACGATACGAACAACTGGGTCGAAATTCTGCCGATAGTACTATTAGGCATTCAAACCGAGATAAAGGAGGGCCTAAATGCAACGGCAGCCGACATGACTTACGGCACCGGCATACGATTGTCGGCGGAATGTTTCTTAGCAACCAAGCAGCGGGCCAACTCGGAATACGCGAACCGGCTAAAAGAACGGATGGAGAAGGTCAGGCCATACCCAGTGACGCGTCATGGCGAAAAGAATATTTTCATTTTTAAAGAACTAGAATCATCGCTGTATGTTTTCTTGCGCTATAACGCAAGGCTCTTTACAGCCGCGGCACAACGGGCCGTTTAAAGTTGTAAAAAGGGATGAAAAAAATTATATTATTAAAATAAGTAATCGCGACGTGTCCATAGACCGATTAAAACCCGCGTTTGTAGTACCGGACGATTTAGAGGAAAAAACCGCCGAATCTCGTAACGTACTGATTCCGGTAGGTTAAGCGAACGCCCGCGACGAAAGCGATGCAAACAAGAACAATCGAATAGCGGAAGAAAACACCAGGAATGAGTACGTTACGCGGTCTGCGCGAAGAGTACGTTTTCGCGATTGGTTTCAGGCAGGTTTCGTGTAAGAACCGTAAATTGTCGGACACAGAATATATTGTATATGTTCAACTTTTAAAATTGCGACGACTTGCGAGAATAGTGTAAATAATTTTTTTACGAATATGACCTAATAATCACGTTATCACTGGTAGGGGGTGATGCAGCGGCACATGAGTCATAGGACGTGGCGAAAAATATCGATAGGTAAACTCCGAACTAAGCAAAGTCACCGTTATGGGCAACCGTCGATCTAAGATGAATTCAAATTTTCTGACTCCCCCCCCCCTCCCCCAATATAAATAAACGGACGCGATCAGGAGAGAGTTAGTATATACAGAGTATATACGAATTATCGATCAATATCTACGAGTTATTATCCGAGACATTATCCGAGTTATAGTTATCGAGTTTTTCGCGAGTGATCATACCCTAGCTTCGCGAATATATTTATACGCGCGCCTCTCGACGGTATTTATGTTTATTCTTATTTATTTTATTTATTCTAAATATATTTGAATCCGTTTAAACTGGTGTAGTTAAACTGTAGTTAAACTGGTCGGGGGAGAGTCGGAAAATTCAAATTCGTCTTCATTCGACAGTAGCACGTAACGGCGACATTGTTTTGCCTGGAGTTTATTTACTATTACATTATGTATGTCCTAACGATATTGATACTCCAAGGCAAAAAAACAACAACATGATTTGAATTGTCCTCTAGCTCATGTGCCGCTACATGTACTTTCAAGGACCAAAACTGGCACAATTCCGCTTGTGACGCGAAACGGAGATTATCATTTCACTTCCTTGAACGCATTTTGCCATTGAAAGACGCTAATTTCTGTGACTTGCTTTATCTCTGTCATAAATGTTTATATTTAAAATTTCATAGTTTTTGTGCAAACGTAAAAGGTAAGTAAATATTAATAAATATTATAATAATATAATATAGTACTGTATAATAATATTAATAAATGCTTCGCTATTTACTAGTTTTATGTCCATTAAAGTATATTGTATTTTTCATTAGACTACTTTCATTTTTATTTGGTGTAATAATAAACATATACGTTAATATTCATTGACATCAGTGTAATTGTAAGCTTCACTGTAAATTTAATAAAATTGATAAGAACGGAATTGTTAAAAGGGTATATATGTATAATTAAACTAGATTTTATTCTCAACGTTACTCCATTATTTTACTATTGTTCCATATAAATATTTTTTTTTATATAATTTACATATGTTTCTAAGTTAAGTGTTTGTATTAATTTTATATATGTCATAATTTCAACCACAATATTAAATTATGGTATGTATTATTAAAAAGTGTAGTTTAATGTATATGTCGGAGATGAAAAGAACACCGGAGCCTTTGGAATTTTGGATAATCCCGCAACATTGTAATCTAGAGTTCACTATAGCTGTGATTAAACAATTGTAGTTACTCAATCCGATTGTAGTTGTTCGCGAGTTGTGATAGTGAGCTTGGGCTCGAGGCGACAGCCAGTCGCCGAGCGTAGCCGCGCTCAGGGGATGAATCCTTTGTCTAACAAAGATATGGAGTAAATCCATAGCTCTCCTTAAAAGAAATATTTGTGGCGGCACGCGACAGTAAACGGTTTCTGTCCCGTAGCTCGCCACACGCAGACCCTATTCTTCGAGTAAGATGATTGCCAGATGTAGATGCGTTTCCGCAGTACATGTTCAGCTAGGCTGAGGGCCCGTCATAAATCTTAGAATTTAGTTGACTAAAGTCCTTCAAACAAACAGTCTTTGTCCCAGCTACGGGAAGATAGGAGAGCCCTATTTTTCAACAAACGGCGTCTCCCACTAGCAACTTTCCCTCGAGGGCGGCTAGCATCTTTTTCTAACCACCGATATGGAAATTGACCAATTAGTAGCAACGCCAAATTCCCTCACCTTCTGAACGAAGGCTATCCTCGACGAATCCGATGATCTTGTGTCCTCGGACACGCCCCATCATAGCTTTCCTCTGCAGCATCATCGCGACGGAGAGTCATTCTCTCGTGAGGTCGTATTAGCGAGTTACTTAGAGTCTGTACGCTCGGTGGATATTCCACGTTTTCGCAAAGAGTCCAACTTAGATTTTTGTGAGCACGTACATCTATCATCCCGTTGACCGCGGATTCGTTATTGAACCAAAGACCAACATCACTAGTATCGCGAGTGTCCAACCGCCACGGTTGATTGTCAAGTCGGTAGTATCCATACTCGTATTAACAGACCGTACCTTCGTTATAACCCAACGATGGCCAATTCCAATGAAGATTTATCAAACGTCCACAACCCTACTCCTGACGCTTCTCCGACATATATATTAAATACTTATAAAGAATTTATTTGTAGATTTTAAATATGAGTACTAGATCAAAGAATGAGATTAAAGCAATGATTACCAAAGATATATCGAATATACATGTCGGAGATGAAAGGACACCAGAGCCTTCCCTTTGGAACTTCGGGAAAATCCGTAAAACTGTAATTGAAGTTTACAGTCGTAATTAAACAATTTGCCGTCATCCTGCCCAATTGTACTTGTTTGCGATTTGTGATAATAAACTTGGGCTCAAGGCGACCATCCGTCGCCGAACGTAGCCGCGGTCAACGGGACGGGCGCTTCGCCTAACAGAGGTGTGGAATTATAGTATGACCCTCATTAAAAGAAATACCAACAGAGGTACTTGACAGTAAAACATTCCAACGGTTCCTTCGGAGAATGAATACCTGATGTTGAGGCACGTACACAGCACAGGTCCAGTTAGCCCGAGGGCCCGCTATAAAACCTGGGTTTTGCCGGCAATTAAGATTTTCCAAACGGACAGACAGTCTTTGTCCCAAACTGACCAATTGACAGCGACGCCAATTTCCCTTACTTTCGGAACGAGGGCTATACCCGACGGATCCGATGATCTCGTGTCCTTAGACACACCCCGTGATAGTTTTCCTCTGCGGCATCATCGGAACGGGAAAGGCATTCTCGCTCGCGATCTCATCGATTAAAGAGTAACATCTTCGCGATCAGTGGTTATTTCACGTTTTACTAACAAAGAACCAGACTTAGACTTTGTGAGTACGTTCTTTTGTCATCCCGTTGGCCGCGGATTCGTTATTGTGCCTGAGACCATCGTCACTAGTGTCGCGAGTGCCGAACCGCCGTGATCAATTGTCAAGACTGTAATTATACTATCATTGCAATAAACTACACCTGTGTGTACTGTACCAATGGCTAATTCTCGAGAAGATTCATTTGACGCCCACAACCCTACTCCCAGTGCAAATCCGACATATAGATACTATTATAACGTTGTTAAATACATTCTAAATTTTTAGAGGAAATGTGGAAACCGATCTAAAAAAAAATGAAAGGGGTAGAAGTAGTTCAGATGAAAAAAACACACAAGGTCCTACAAAACATAGTAAAACAGAAAAGAATGTTTTAAGCGAAACAATTTCAAGGAGGATCGCTGGTACTTCACAGATACATTCACAGGATCATCTTTTTATAGTGGAAGATGCAATACAGCCAGAAAAGATGGAACCATTAAAGTCTTCAATGACAACAAGAAATAGTAATATAAAGAGAATTTTTTCACAGAGTGAAAACACGGAGAGTAAAAATTCTAATACTATTGATGATACAGTAATCGCACCAACAGGAAATGATATTGAAGAACTTTCAATGTGCGAGAATGCACTTGAGATATTTACTTCTCTTATGAATTCCACGATGGACATCAATTCTACTTGTACGCAGAAGATTAGATTAGAATCTTTATCACCAATAAAATTAAACGAAACTGTAGTAATTAATAAAAACTTGACTAGTAGTATAGGAAAAAATAATGAACCTAAATTTACATCATCGTCGTCAATAACATTGCAGGATAAGATGCAGCAGATAAAAGAAACGATGACAAACAAAGAGTTTGATGAATTACTCACAGAAGATGAGTCATCCCCTGAAGCGAAAAAGTCTAAAGCAAATATTAAGAAACAAGGAATTAAAAAACGACAAAAACGGCAGAACAGATCTATGACATCGAGCGAAGATTCGATACTTAATACTCCAACAAAACCATCTCCGAGGGAAAAGAATACAATTACAGGATTCCAGGAAATAAGAAACACGTATAAATCGAATTCTCTATTGGATCAATATATCAAGGTATCTGTAAAAAAAAGAATTGAGGCATTTGAACAGGCAGGCATGAACAGTCCAAAACTTGCTGTTAATATTGATGCACCAACTAGAATAACTCGAACAAAAACATGAGAACAAAACACTAGAGCTGCTGCACAAACAGAAGCTTCGGAAAATGCAAACATTGCGGAGAAAGCGATTGCTCATAAATTAGCACGATAGTCGCTTGCAAAAACCAAAAAAATTCTATTAGCAAAACAGAATAAGGACGTCGATTGTTGACGACTTGGCGAGTCTTGTTGGTTTATGAGGAGATATATTTGGAAGGTTTACTGTGAGATATTATGACGACCGGCTACGAAAAAGGGCATTCTTAAGTTAAAAATAAGGATAAAGTTAATAAAGGAAAGAAAATTACGACACAGGGGTTTCGGAGCCCCCAGGCCCCGTCGGCGACTGGAGTAGCGTCCCAGGCTCGACCCGACGGTCATTATACGACTGGACGAACGACGAGAGATTTAACGAAGATTATCGTTGTAGCTGTTATACATGCGTGTAAAATTAACAAATACGAGTAGTTTTACTGTAACGTTATTACATACTTCCTGATAATTTCTCGTTATTTATACCATGAGAAAGAATCAACGAGGAACTCTTATCTCGAACGTGGATCTATTTGTCGATAATGCATGCTTGTAATGCTCGTTCATACAGTGTAAATATACGTGTAGATACGTAAACCTTTTATGACTTTTGTATCAAAGGCAGACATGCTATAATACTCGCAAGTGAAATATAATTCCACGAAAGAAAATGGAGAAAAAGAGTTTCTTTGGCAGTATGTTCTTCCTTGTTCATTACAAGTTTCCACTTTGTTGTGCTCCTGTTACATTATAATCCTGCTAGATTCACGCGCGTAAAATTTCACTTTGTTGTACTATATCGCATCATCACCATCTGTCGAACATCTGTGAGAAACGCGGTTTACTTTGTCTAAAAGCGAGAAAACGTCTAATTTAACAAATAGGATTTTCATCAACAGCGAGAAGGACATATACGATGTAATGGAGGCTGTAATGGCGTCCTAGGTCTTACGGTGGTTATCACGATGCCGGAAGTAGCGTTGAGCAGACACGTCAAGGGGGAATCAGAATCGCTATTGGGAAAACCATCACGAACATTTGTTGTTTGCGTCATCAAAATTCTATCTTCTGAGATATTTTTCGCGTTTCCGAGGTCATCGCCACTGTCCTCATCTTTGCTTTACGACGTATAATATCTCGATTTTACGGTAGTTAGAAATTTGTATTAATTGGGAGAACCTTGCAAAAGTACGCAGATCTGCTACGATAGTTAGATAGAGAGTATCGGCAGAGATCTGTTCCTTTATCGTGAAACTCTCTCGGACAACTTAAATGTTATAGATATCGGTTCTCGCAGCCAACCATTCCGTAATAAACGTAGATCGTCCAAGAAATTTGTCCATTGTCATCCGTTAATTTCGCGCACTTTTGCTTTATTTTAGCTACGTGGGAACCTATGGGAACCTATCTTAATCCGTCTCCTCTGTGCTAAATATCGTTCACGCATAGAATCAAAGTTACATAAAACCGCGTACAATTGCATCAGGGAATAATTTTCTCGTCTCGCAGGGCGAAAACAGGCTCACGAATAATCCCTCTGTCCTGGCTATCGAATGTACCGCAAGCACGTAGTTTCAAGCGTCCGTTCTCTAGAAAATGCGAAACAATTTAAGGCCGACGGTCGAGTCAACGGTGCGACAGTCGAGTCGGAAAGATCAGAAAGACAAATCGTCATAGTCCGAACACACCGGGGAGTAGAAACGCACTTCCATGATCATTTGTATCGTTGTTCGTAAGCTGTTGATTTTTCTTTTTCTGCGACGCTGCTATACCCTACGCTCTATGCTCTATACCGTTCTTTTGCACGCTATTTGCGTTGTACGCGAACTTTTTATCACTAGTAGATTGCGAAAAGGTCGAACCCGCGGTTGCGATCGCCCGCAATAAATATTTTACGTTCTCGCTCGAGTTTTACTTTATTTCAAGGACAGTCAAGTTAAGCTATTGCTCAGCTTCTCCTTTTATATCACGAATTTTACGTAACAATGCGTAAGTCAAGGCGGATGTAGGTCGTAAGACAAAGGAAAGTGTAAATAAATAAGACAAGGTGTATTTAAAAATAATAAGTTATTTATTATAATTTATTTAATATGTATACAGGCCATTCGTATTATAGTGGCGATAGCTAGCGTTAAATTAACAATGATAATTGAATGATCGAATGAAAATGATCGAAGAAGAGACGAAGCGAATTAAAAACTATAGTTGCAAATCAAATCGCGCTCATACGCAAAATTATAAAATACGACAGTATTAAATTAACCGATGAAGTAAGAGTAGAACTTGACGAATATATGATGAATACCACTAAAGAGAGACTACTAACAGATTCCATTCGATGAAATATTCAACGCTATAAATATGTACTGTTTATCGAAAATTATAAGAAAGCATTATGACATCACCTGTATAACACAGCAATAGAAACGAAATACAAAAATTATTAATTCATTCTAGATATATCAAGGCTAACTGTATTCGCTGTCACAAGTAATGTTTTCTTTAAAATAATTGTACCTTTGCTAACAGATTCGGCATGGGATATAGTGCGAGTATACCTCATACCAACCAAAAGAAGCCATGCATTTCTGGCACCAGTAGTTGAACATCCAATATTTTTTACACAACAATATACATACATGAGCGTTGATAATGAATACCTCGATCAAAAGTCTAATATAAAAATAGGAATTACAATGTGCAAACAAACACAAGCCATACACGATAAGAAATCCATTCACCATTGTGCGTCAGAAATCATCAACTTTTGCAGAAAGATAGATATTTGTAAATTTGCTGTTTACAAAATCGAAGACATGACTTTTTGTCGTTATTTCTATACTCAGAGGTAAGATGACAATAGTTATTATTTTATTGAATGGATAAATCTATCACACTGTTCTGAGCCAAAAAACCGTTATTGCACGCGCTTACAAAAACTAGGGATAAAAACTAAAAGGCATCTTAAGCATATCGATTAAATCAATCGAATGTAACTAGGATCACCCTTTAGTTACTATTTCTTATAATTAACGCATCTGCATATGGATGGCGAGCACGAACTCACGTTGTAATTTTCAACACCCCCTCTCATCGGAATTCGAATGCTCGTCAAACCAATGGTCATTATATGAGCACTTGGCTTGCCCAAGCTTTTCGTTAGTAAATTAACATATAGTGAATTCCAATGATTCCTTTTTGGAAAATCTTACGAATATATTGATGGCGGATGTCTATATGTTTCGTGCGACCATGGAATACTGGATTTTGGACTAATTTGGCTGTACTCAGGTTGTCACAATATATTTCGGTTGCTCTTTCTTCAGCCATCATATCAAACTTGCATAGAAATCGTCGCAAGTATACGGCTTCTCTAGTGGCTTCTGTTAGCGCCATGTATTCTGCTTTGGTGCTGGAAATTGCTACACTTTTTTGCTTTCTAGATTCCCATGATATAGCACCATTCGATAGTTTGAATATGAAGCCAGTTCTGGATTTTCTATCATCAACATCACACCCCCCCCCCCGCCAGTCGGAGTCGACATATCCTGTTATATCATCACCAATATCCCTGAAACACAGACCAATGTTAGACGTTCCCTTAAGGTAACTGTTTCGACCGTTCGCGGAGAGACGCGATCGCGAGATAGCACGTCAACGAGAGTTGTAAGTTCCCGTTACGATTAAATAATCGACGCCACGAACTGATCGATCCCCTTATTTCGATTATGATAATAAGGGTAGTTCAATGAAATTCCACGGAATTAACACAAATAATGTTTATTTCAACAACTTATTAACTAGAAAGATATAAATGGAACAAAAAAAAATGTAACTGCGTTTGGTTGATAAATAATGCGCGACATATGAGATGTGTTGACGGTTCGACTTCTCGAAAAGTTCTGAACGCCTTTCGATTTTTTTTCGTTTTTTCTGGAAGGCGACCCCCACTACGTTCGGATCACGCCACATTCTTTTACGCGAGGTAAAATAACGGCCACGAGTCGACGTTTCTGGAAGTCGCCCTGCTTAATGAACCATGCGCTTGCCACTACAATGTTTGTTTGCCGGGCAGACGCGACGATCCGTCTGCGACATTATAGTGCTGCGATCGACAGTTAAGAATATAACCTATGGTAAGCCGCATGGCGTAACAGTAACGTCAGCCCCTTTTGGCGAATAACCAATGACTTTCCTTTGGGTTGTTATCAAAACAACTTTGCTTTCAATGGGGTAGTTGCAATTTCCGCATCCTCAAGACCGAATTTCCTCACCATATCTGTAATATATTACTCTTGACATACTTTTATCTCTTTGGTCTCTTTATCTTGATAAAATTGCAGACCCAAACGAAAATTTTATGCAATATTCTTCGAATGTCATACTTTAATGTACTATTGCTTTTAAAAAAGAAATTTTAACTGTATCGTCAGAAAAAATTCACAAAACACGCCTTTTTTTGTACGAATAAACTTTAACCCCCCCCCCCCTCTTAATAATGGATATACAGATTTAGCTTCATATTGGCTTCTTGAAAATCTTGAATGCTGCAAGCGATGCTCTGTTCTTACCGCCGAGTTACTTGACTCGTCTAGGGGACCGTCGCCCTATTATTTAGTGAAGTGAGAGGAGCCGGTTCACTATTGAGCTATGTTGCTGCGGTATAAACGTGAAGATTTCCCCTATAAGTTTAGAGTTTGAGCTTTGTATTGTAGTATTTAGCCGTTTCTCCAAGGACAGTATTAGGGTTGTGGTTCATATTTAGCCATCAAATATATCGCGATGAAATAAGGGAATACAGAGGTTAGGACAATTATCTAGTTATTATTCGATGGAATTTGACTGCAAGTAATTTTTGAATCACTTGTTTCACGAACGAATCGTATTTATTTGTTTCGGTCTTCGTTAATATTCCAAATTCTCTTTTGCTATCGGCATTTTAACACTAATAATAAGCGTTGAGAGCAATCTTGATGTGAACAGGATGATCAAAATTTTTACACCACACGCAACAAGGTTGATTTGTATTATCCTCTGGAATCTGGATTAATACGTTCCTCTGGATCATAATTAATTTATCGTTGAATTTAACGCTGCGGCAGTCTGTTGCAGTTAGAAGCCACATGGCCTAAACGTTGGCAAGTCTTACATTGCATTTTGTTTGTCAAATCTAATTGCTGGTGAAAGGTCGGTGGCAAAATACTGAAAATCAGCCGAAGATCAGAAATTGAATAAAATTTCAGGCTGGCTTTTGACACTAATGTCATCAGGCCCGGTCACATAACTGGTTTTAAAAGTTGAGAAATCAATTAATCGGAGAATATAAGAATTCATCTAAACTTAGATGAACAAAAGAAATAACGATAAATGTACAATTTTAAATTAGATCTTTAAACCAGTCATTTGACTAGCCCTGTAAGGTTAGTGCTTATTAAATAGTTTAGTAGTCGTTGCGCGACATTTTGAATATTCATTCGTATAATAATTAGCGAAATAACTTTCCTTCGTTGATTCCTCCGCCATAATTTATTTTCATTATTTACATCCTTCACTGTACATTTCTTAATTCTCCGTATTCAAGATATTTCTAAGAATAAAAATCATTGGATTGGTCAAAATTTCAGATACTATGTCGTGATAATAAAAATGTTATAGAGAAAATATGAATGGACTTCAAATTTTTAATCGTGAGAAAATTATTCTCTTGCCACATTTTTCGCTTAGGAATAAATAACTTTCCTCTTTTATTATTTTTATATTAGTATTAACAGCGAATACGCACTTAAAAAGCGCTTAACCCTTCTTCTGCGGGTCATTTCCGACCGGTAATTTTAAGTAATTTTTCATTTTCTGCATGCTGTTGTTTCAATCTTGCTTTCTTTAACGAAATTAAGATTATAAAGTAACTAAGGTAATAAGTTAGACAAATGTGTCTGTGATGTTGCCAGTAGGGCTACGAATTATTGTACGATGTTTGTAAATATCGGTGTAGAGAAAGAGTCGTGCTGCGCAATTCGAAAGATTCCTGCTGCGCAATTCGAAAGATTCCTGCTGCGTAATTCGAAAGGAAGTTCTCCGTAGAATAGGAATGTTTTTGTTGATGTATACATTTCTTTGTCTAGTAACGTGTAATCGTTAACTGCTTAGCTGCTTGTGTCACCGGCTCGTGTGTCCCCCCTTCCATCGCCACTTTGGAAGTTGCTATGCGAAACTAAGGTACAAGAAGTCATTTAGTCGTCTCATTTCGTACCGATAACGTGGATAACGTTGCGTCAGGTTTGTAACGTATTAAAACCTATTGGTGGCATCGGTTCTTTATTACTTTCATTAGTGTATTTTTCGCATTATTCATTACTATATTTTTTACCATCGTTTAACTTCGTAACATATGTTCCTTTGATAGAGGTGACGCGCAACTAAACTCAAGTACTTTAAAACAAGATTTCTCATGCGTTTCTGTAGTATTATTTAAGTATATTTGGTTGTGAACTTTCGAATTCTTGCAAATATTTTCAACTGTTTATAACGCGGGATTATAGTGTATTAGTGTATATCTCATATTCTAGTAACGAACATTCATAGTATAATTCTTGCAAATGCTTACATTGCATTCATGGTACTCGTAAAAACATTTGTTCGATGTCGAGGAATATCTTATAATTTTAAATTAATATTTTTCATACGTAAAAGAAAAGTAGCAGTATTTTCTAAATAAACGTTCGATAGAGAAAAGAAGAAAAACATCGAAACAATATTTCGCTTCTTTTCTACTCCCCATTCCACCCCACCCCACCCATAAACAACTTTATTTTTAGGGAATATTTGTGACCACGTGCAATGCGGTTTGTAGAGTCAGTGTTTGCTGCGCAAAAGTATTTTTCAATATTTTCAAATCACGGTCGTTTTGATTAAATTCAATTAAATAATCACACGCGAAAGTAGTAAAATTTTATCAAACAATTTTCCACGCGACATTAGAGCTCTTGTTCGCCGGTTATAATTTTTGCGGTCGTGGTAATGTGGTCTTATTTTATATTCTTTTGAACATTCTTTTTCGATACTAGAGTCAGTGCATCAAGAAAACAAAGCCTCTGCAGGAGCTCGAGAATGTAAGTAGTTTTACATATTGTATTTCAATTTGTTCTATTTATTATATTTTTTTTGAAATATTGTTAATTATACAATAAAACGATTGATAATTTAGAAAGCTGTAAATGTCCTTTTTAATTGAAATAAAGTCTTAAAATCTTAACATTAAGGTACAATAAAACTGTCTGATACGTATCAAAAATCAGTGAATGTTTTATTCTCAAACTTTTATATTAGAGTTTCAATTTATATACTTATTAGAGTTTAGTCTTTATTGTTGTTAAATTTCCATGCTTATTATTGTGTATTAACAATATTAATGATATTTTCTGTTTTGTTATAGACATATCACAGCTTGAATTTCTTTGTCTTTTTAGGAATACTCCAACGGTGGCTCAAAAGCCAAGAATGTAAGTAACTTCACATATCTTACTTGAATTATGTGTATTCTGTATATTTTGCTTTGAATACTATTGATTAAGAAATACAATTTGATTCAAAATTTCATAGGTTAGGGTTTTCTAAGATTATTCTTCTATTAAAATAAAAAAAGTGTTAAAGTCTTAATACCAAATTATAAAACAAATGACTAATATATTTAAAAAATCGTTAGACTTCTGATTTCTAGATTTTAAACTTTTATATTAGAGTTTAAGTTTTTACATTTATGGATGTTTATTAGAATTTCAATCTTTATTATTACTAATGTTACGAGTGTAATAAATTTCCATTTTTCACAATCTCCAACATTCCAAATAATCAGCGATCACTTATCGTGTTTTGTTTTGTAACAGATTTTTCATAACCTCCATTTCCACCATTGGATTTTCGACAGTTCCTGCCTGATGTTAGTCCTTGAAATGATATTTGCTGAGATAATGCAGTGTCGATGGGAACGTTTTCCGCTTCTCCGCTTCTAATGGTGAGTCGCATGCGTTTTTGTTCCTCCGGTCACTCAATCATGTCGTAGGATGAAAGGTCCGAATCGGCACGGGTGACTGGTTGTATTATGTGGAATTTTTTGCGAGCATAGTGACCGCGGGTATTTTTTACACCCGTGAGTAGTAACATTTTTTTTCATAGCTTTATTTATTAGTTCAGGATAGGTCTTCTTACACATCGCGATTATAATCATTAATTTTTTAATAATTAGTTTAAACATATAAATTTGAGAATATATTCGTGGTACTGACAAATATGTATAATAGTATTCAGTATAAATATTTGCAAAAGGCAAATATCTAGACGAATATACTTGTATGACATAAATACACTTAATCTTAAGCAATGAATTTTAGTATAAATAAGAGGTACCGAAGGAAAAATCGGATGCCCTCCGATTTCGTTGGAATGAAAGATGCTATTTTTACTCAATGATAATGACGATACATGCAATAAACGATACATTCATTTTGTGACAATATTAATTGTAATATATCACATTCTTTTGTTTGACTTCAGATACTATAAACGTAAGTAGAATTTAAAATATGAATTAAAATTTATTTCTTTTCCGTACAAGAATCTGTGAAATTTTATGTGCAAGAAGAAACTTCGCGACAGGCAGATTTTTGAAACAAAGCAATAATTTTGAACACTGTTTGTTACGTCGCGTAACACTCTACCTAGCCCAGGCCACACACCGCGGGCAATATGGCAACCAGATGTCTTCGGATACTCGCAGCGTATCCTCCATAGTTTCAAGTACCTTCCATAAATCTCATAGATTTCCTAGAAAAGGTCCTTCAAACGAAACAAACATCTGGTTCCGAGGAATTTCTAGAGACTATTGTCTACCACGGCTGAAAATGGAAAGTTAGTTTTTCTCACGTACGCTGCAACTTTCCTCCCACTAACCACTTTCTCTCGAGGGCGGTTAAGACCCTTCGTTTAACCAATTAACGACGAAGCCTACTCCCTCACTCTCCTAACTAAAATCGTCACGAACAAATCCGATGGTCCCGTGCGCTAGACACACCCATCCTTAGCTTTCCTCCGACACAGCATCGTCTCTCAAGACAGTGCTGATTTTACATCCTTCGAACGGTCAACGTCCTTCCACCGGGTATACACACCCGCAGATCAGTCACTCACTCATCTCGTACATACGCATCAGCGTAACTGTCTTCGTTATAAGTTGTTGGAATAAACGGTGAAATATAACTTACTACTGTGTCATATTCATTTAACCACCTCTGTTATCTTAACCGAAACAGGGGAACGACTACTTCGCGGCGTCGATTCACCGAATCGTAGCGAGAATTTACGCCTCTCGCTGACGCGTTTTTCTCGCGACCGCGTCTCTCCGCGAACGGTCGTAACACTGTTTCTGCATTTTTGGAAATGTGCTTTGACGAAGAGATTGCCGAAGATTATTTCTATCTTGGTAATGCATTTAGAGACAATTATTCTATTTCATCGAGTCTTAGTCTTTTTTCAATTAATGTTACTTTTTTGATAATATTAAAATTTCAGTAATTTATTAAATTAATAAAGCAGAGTTATTATAATCCAAAACGAAGTAATAAAATGTAAAATCAAAGGACGTTAGTCCGTTAAATACAAATGAGACAAACTAATCATGCTTTTAGATTAGGATTTTCAGATTTAACAATTGCCGTGCCCATTGTCAGGATGTCATTCACGTGCTCAGGTGTTACTTGAATGGGAAAAAGACATTGGGCACGATGACTATAATTAATGCAAAAATTTCTCAGCTGCTGACCATGTGTTAGGGTATCGTGCACGACGTATTTTCCATATTGTGTATGTGTGTGGTTAGGCTGTGGAATTGCGTCGTTTTTCTCATTCGCTACAACTTAAGATACGAAAAATGTGGAGACGTATCAATACAATCACAATTCGTGGTAATATTAGCTACACGATTAAGCGTAACCACGCTGTGGAGGTGAACCTCTGATCGGTTAGACGCGTTTTCGAGTGACCAACCTGTTTCAGGGAATTTCATTCGAATAATCGACGGTATAGCTGGCACCAATGAAACATGTCATCGTCTCTGGCTTTGCCCGTCGATTTTTTTAATTTCGCGGTCGTGATCGCGAGTAGTTTTCGAAACGAACTTTAATATTGCTCGAGCATGCAAATGCAAACGGACAACGATCGCTATATGATCGTTGTTCATCCATGTGCACTCGGATCAGCTTCCGCGATTTATGTTTTTATTTCACCTTTATACTTTATTTTTTGGTTTGCGATTTTGAAAGTCTCGAGCTTACATGAAACTTCAGCGGGCATTGCGCCCGAAGAAAGAAGAGGTTACGAGCCGAAGAGGACCGGCAAACTGCCATAGAAGAGGGCAAGTACCAATGACTCCCCATCCTCTGGACTATCCAGAGCCCGGGAAGCCATTCTTGTTACTACTTTGTCACTACGCTCGCTTTTAGTATTTGTAGTAGTAGTAGTACTTCTTTTCTTTGGCCGATGTATATAACAGATAGTAAAAGTTAAAAGACAAGTGTTTGTATGTATCGTCGGAGAAAGGGATGAACGTATCGGGTTAAAACAAAAACTAGCCGGACAAGAAGGCGTGGAGACTGTACCGCGGCTTGGTAGATAAGCTAGATTTATGCGACGAATACAGAAGTTCGTAGTCAGATTACGATCGATCTGTCTGTACTCACGATCGCTTCGTAATCTCCAAGTTCGCATTCGACGAAAACGAACAGCATTGTACTGCCGAAGATTAAAATAGTTTAACTTTCGATTGATTATATTGGTAAAATGCAATTACGTTTCAGAAGTTCCGAGTTGACCTGTACGTTCTATCGTTTCGGTTTTTTAAAAAAAGGGAATTCAATTGTTTCAACTATAATTTATATTACATAGTTAGTATTCGATACAATATTCATCGTTATTAATTGCACGCGTATATACGAACTTTTACGAAATTGTTAAGGTATAGAGAGGATTCGGAAATACAAATAGTTCACTTTATTTCGCACACAACAGCTATACTTATATATTACACTCCGAAGACCTCGATAACCTTCTTGCACGCACGCTTGTTGTCAACCGACTCTTCTAGATTCTTCTAACAGGCTCCAATCGTCTTTTGTCTCAACTGAGACCTGGACGCCCTCTGACGCTTACGCACACATTCACATGTACAGTATAACTGTATCATCTAACTGTAACGATTTGACGATTCCATGAATTTTCATTGTTCGAATCGCTCGATTAATGTGATATTACATCGTTGAATCGCGTCAGCAGTGTTTAAATGTGATTGTTAAATCTGTCAATAAGTTAATTAATTTGGACGATTTAATAATCTATTCTAATAATATTATTTGTAGTAATTAGAGCACGTTACATGTGTAGGATTCTCAGAATTAATTTAACCGGACCGTAACTGATACTGCTTCCTTTTGTATCTGTTACAACAAATCAATCAAATACATAGTAGTTCGTATCGATTAGAGCGCTAGAAATTTCAATCACCGAGTAGTAACGATAAAGACGAACAATGAAATAGCGATATAAATAGAATAAACGACAATAAGAAATACGTGCGATTAAAAGTCATATCTCAATGGTAATTAAAATCGTATGCTGCAACAACGTCATTCTTTTAATCAACCATATCCTTTTCTCAAATTTTTCAACTTTAAAACGAATAGATTAAATTGTGTTCGTAATTCTAATTCTACTTTTACCGCGCAAATTTTGTATTGCATTATACGATGTACTGACCGATCCGAGACGAATGTAAAATATCAAAAAAAAAAAGCGAACGTTATCCATTCAAGTTCTTTAATTAACGTTATAACTATAACTAGATCGTATGCTAATTTATCTTTTATTTACATGGAAACGACAGAAAGCAGTATTCATCCCTGGCGCGAGTCTCCTTCAATTTCCCTTCCTTTGATTATATTTCGCGCGATGCTAAAGAAAGTTCTTTGGTTAATGCTGTCTCAATATTTATATCTGCCGGAAGCTAATTGTTCAAAAGAGATCCTTTTATTTCACGGGCCGGCCGGAGCGTCGCTTCTTCAGCTCCGTGTTTTACCTTCTCTCTTTCCCTTTTCGAATCATAATTCGAGTTTCAAAGGAAAAGCTAAGTAGAATCCGAAACAAAACCACGTGGTCAGCCAGCTGGTAATTATTAACGCGACGGCAAGAAGGTTGCCGCGATTAATAAGGGGAAAGCAAAAATTCCGACGGAAGGAAATAAGAGGGAAGAAGAGAGAGGGATAGCGAAGAGATTGGTTGAATAGCCCGACAACGTGTTTCACCTACATGCACACACCTGCGTTGTAATGTTTTGCAATATGATATTATGCGGCACTCACAATATGACAGGGTATTATCCTCACGCAGCGCGGATTTCCATATTGCGGCTAACGTGGCATTACGCGAAATCAACTGTACAACTACGAGTTTGCCGTTAAACGTCGTTAGCTACCGCGCCGTGAGTCTAAATGCACGTCGTGTCTCAATATCACGAGGACTTTTCTCGATTACCGACCTGTTAATCCACAATCGCCATTTTCTAGCGGAACAACTCGCGCCTAAAATATTTATATCTTACGTTGGATGCTCGACTTCGATTCCACCAGAACTGCCGTTTCATTTTTGCCAAATCGGATAAATAGCAATTACCATTTTCAACGTATAACGTAGAATCGAAGTGTATGGAATAATGAGGGAACATCGTTCGTTTGCTATTACCAATTAAAGTATGAATTTTGAATGAAACGTTCACTGTGAGCTAAGAACTTTCACGTACGAAGAGTAGAAAAACGAAAATCACAAGTCACGTTTCTCGGTTTTTATAGAAAAACAATTTTCAATAACAAAATAGTAGTAGAACAGCTGAAGGTAATTGTAGAAAATATATAGAAAAAAGATAGCAAAATAGTAGCTTTTATACTTAACGATTATTAACTAGTAATCCGTTCGTAACGCGACTTGTTAATTATTATACGTAAATACATACAGCACGCAATCGCACGTATGTATGTTGGTCGAATATACGTTTTCCTTCTAGAAAGTAATAAAATCTTGTTCCAAGCTTTCAAACTTTTTGATACTAAATCCTTACTATATAAATACGCTACACTCGTAATTAGCCTCCGTAAGGAAAGACCTGTTTCAGTTAGTTACCTAAAAAAATATGGAAAATATTTCAGTTTTTAAGCTCGTTATACCGGCTTCCTAATTATACCTATTTTTGTACTGGCTAACTAACGTTCAATTTCCTTTATTATCCTTACACGATAAACACGTACAGAATGTCCTCCTCCTACGTCTCTTTGAATATTTCGCATATAATTAAAAATTACGTGAAAACACACGAAAACGTTATTAAAGTGTACCATTAATGTATAATGTTGCATTTGAACGAAATAAGTTTTACGTCGTTACTTTTATTCCATACAACTATATTTACGATAAAGACTTACAGTCTACGTAAGATCTAAAAAAAATATCCAAAATTTTAAGGTTTAGAGAATGGAACAAATCTCTGCTCACGTACCGTTTCCTTGATTGCGTTCATAAAAGTGTGAATTTGCGTGAACATCCGCATTGCTAAAGATTTGGAATGGTCGATTATAATTTCGACGATAACGTCGATAATAGCCTCAAATATGATTTAGACTAAAATTATATCTGCGAAGAATGGCGAAGAAGAAACGAAGAAAAGCGGATAGGAAATATTATCAGGAAGCATAGGAAGCGATTAGATACATTAAAAGTAGCGTTAAGTAAGACCAATATAAGTATGTCGGAGATGAAATGAAAACCGGAGCCTTCCCTATGCAATTTTGAGGAGGCCTTTTAATGCTTTAGCCCAGATTTTATCATAACTGTAATTAAATAATTGTCATCTGTAATTGTTTGACATTTGTGAAAAGCGAAAGTGGGTTCGAGGTGACAACTGGTCGCTGAACGTAGCCACGGTCACGGGATAAACGTTTTGCCTGACGAAGGTGTGGATTGGTTGTATTATTCTCCCTAGAAATCACATAGAATTGTACTTTAGAGATGTCGATATAATGGGACACACGTTGTATGAGGAATCAATCTCCAGACAGATATTGCCTAGCAACAACGATTGGAACCTTCTCGATGTTTCCAGCGAGAATACAACAAACAAATGCAGTCGTATTACGAAAAAGATTTTAATCAGGGAGGGATTCGTGTGATCGCCTTGGAAAGTGATACATCGAGTAATTTTTTCCGAGTGATTCAGCAAACGTATTTTTTTTGTGTTATAAAAATTGTTTAAAGTTTTCCCGTTGACCGTGGATTCGTTTGAACCCCGGATCATTGTTTATAGCGTAAATTAAATTCAATATTTGTAAATTTATCAATCGTTAATTTTCATTATTCGTTAAAATTAGTAAATCGTAAGATATATTATTCGTTTCTTTTATTGTTCGATAAAACTTATTATTCTTTAATCTAATTAATAATTTAATTTATCATTTGTTAATCAATCATATCATTTACAAAATTCATTATTCATAATATTTGTAAAACCTTGTTTATTCGTGTAAATATATTCTCTGTTTTGTAAAACAATGGCTAATTCAAACGAAGAATCGTTACGCGCCTTAAATCCTAATGTTAACCCGACATCAGAAGTGGGATCAAGCCCAAGTGTCACTTTGGAACAACTCATGAAAATCATGAACCAGATGACTCAGCCTAGGGAGCAAAAGTCGAGTATGGAACCTAAGGATGTAACGTTGTCACGTTTTGATCCTGAAGGCACGGGCGCTGATCCATTCGCGTGGTGCTCATACACAGATGTGATTTTGAAAGACTATCCGATGCAAGATAGTGTGTTACTTTCTGCTTTAAATCGTGCCCTAAAGGGATCTGCTGCACATTGACTTTCACAAATAGTGCGGGGTGGAAAACTTTCCTGGCCAACGTTTAAGGAACAATTCCTTTCGCGTTTTGGTGGCACAGAGACAGCCGCTACGGCATTAATAAGGATGTCCAGAGAACGACCGACGGAGACCGAAACTCTAGAAGCTTACGGTAGTCGCCTCCGTTCCATGTTGCAGATAAAGATGCAAGATCTAACGATGCCCGAAGTACTCAATGCCTTAACTCTTTATATGCTAAACTTACAAGATCAACGCTTTCATCGATTAACGCTCGCAAATAATATCAAGACGGAAGAACAATTTTATGATGAAATGAGAGCTTATCCTTACAACGATCTGCCGGCAACTTTGTTAGGAAATACATCGGAGGAACCTGAAGTTAAACGACGCAAGTTATCGCATTACCGGGTGAAGTGTCATTATTGTGGTACTCTTGGACACAAAATAACGGAGTGTCGCAAGAGGATGCGTAGTGAACAGCGGAAGGATACAAAGGATACAAAGGATACACAACACCAGGAAAGAAACCGTCCAGCTTCATCGTCCAAGGTGGTTTGCTTCAAGTGTCGTGCGGAGGGTCATATCGCACCTGATTGTCCACAACTGCAGAACAGAAAATCCGGCTTCAAGAATGAACGTCGAGTCGACTCCTGTGTGGTAGAGCCTCCAGCTGGTAAATTAAGTCATCTGGGTGAGTCGTACCCATTTTATTTCGATTCCGGAGCCGAATGCTCATTAATCAAAGAATCCGTAGCTTCGAAATTTTCTGGCAAACGAACGACTGATGTAGTAATAATGCGAGGCATAGGGAATACTTGTGTTAACAGTACATCTCAGATTTTATCCACTGTATGTATTAACGGTTTTACATTGGAGATAACTTTTCATGCCCTTCTGATAATTACTTAAAATACGATATCATGATTGGTCGTGAAATTTTGAGCCAAGGTTTTGACGTGAATGTTACACGAAACAGTGTCGATATTTGTAAGACAAAAATAGTTAACGCTTGTAGCAGAGTCGCGGAAGATGTGATCAACATTAATGAGGTCGACACTGATGTAGTTGGTAACGATAAAGATTGATTGATTTCTGTTCTCGAGAAATACAAAGAGTCATTTATTACGGGTTTTCCGCGGAATCGTGTAAATACGGGTCAATTAGAAATTCGTTTAATTGATCCCAACGTTACCGTGCAACGAAGTCCTTATAGACTCAGTGAGGAGGAGCGGGGAATAGTTCGAGAGAGGATAGGTGAACTGATCCGAGCAAAAATCATAAGACCGAGTAATTCACCATTCGCAAGCCCTTTATTACTTGTTAAAAAAAAGAACGGCTCAGATAGATTATGTGTAGATTACCGAGCATTAAATAAAAACACCGTCGCGGATCGGTACCCTCATCCTCTCATAGCTGATCAGATCGCGAGACTGAGAGGGGCGAAATACTTTATAAGCCTGGATATGGCCAGC
The DNA here is from genome assembly GCF_051014615.1 of Bombus vancouverensis nearcticus. Classification (NCBI taxonomy): domain Eukaryota; kingdom Metazoa; phylum Arthropoda; class Insecta; order Hymenoptera; family Apidae; genus Bombus; species Bombus vancouverensis. The sequence goes on from NC_134920.1 coordinate 210,435, forward strand.
GGGTTTCATCAAATTCCTATTCACCCGAATTCGACTGAATATACCGCGTTCGTTACTCCTGATGGTCAATATGAATACATGACGATGCCGTTTGGATTGAAGAATGCACCGTCTGTTTTTCAGAGGGCCATTTTCAATGCCTTAGGTGATCTTGCTTATTCATATGTTGTCGTTTATTTGGATGATGTTTTAATTATTACCGATACGATAGATCAGGCGTTAGAAAGATTAAACACCGTCCTAGATACCCTCGTAAACGCCGGATTCTCTTTCAACTTTTCTAAATGTTCTTTCTTGAAGACGTCAGTACTTTATCTGGGTTATGTGATTCATAACGGAGAAGTCCGACCAAACCCAGGTAAAGTACAAGCCTTGAGCTCTTTGCCCGCACCAACGACTGTTACACAGCTCCGGCAATTCATTGGTTTAGCTTCTTACTTTCGAAAATTTGTTCCTAAATTCTCACAGGTAATGAAATCTTTGTATGCTCTCACTTCCGGTAGCAAGAACATAAATTGGACGGATAAACATGAAAAAATTAGGCAAAAAGTAATTTCTATTCTGACCAATGAGCCGGTGCTAATGATTTTTGACCCCAAATATCCAATAGAACTACATACGGATGCTAGTTCCGAAGGATTTGGGGCTATCCTAATGCATAGGGTCGAAGGTAAAAATAGAGTAGTTGAGTATTAATAGCAAGCGGACTAGCCCTGCGGAATCTAGATATCATTCTTATGAGTTAGAAACGCTGGCAGTGGTAAACGCCATCAAGCATTCTCGTCACTATCTGCACGGTCGGGAATTTCTTGTTGTCACTGATTGTAATTCTCTGAAGGCATCCAGTGACAAGGTACATTTAAATGACAGGGTTTACAGATGGTGGGCTTACCTGCAAACTTTTACCTTTGACATTATGTATCGGGAAGGCAAACGAATGGCTCATGTAGATTTCTTTTCGAGAAATCCCGTAGATCTGCATCATCGTACGATCAACAAAATTGTAGAGAAAGAAATCAATCTATCTGAAATCTCCGATGATTGGTTGTTAGCAGAACAACGTCGCGACGCACAAATCTCTGAGATCGTCCGTAAGTTGCAAAATGAGGAGCTCGCGGAAGATATTGCGAATACGTATGAATTACGGTCTGGTACACTCCATCGGAAAATACAGAGAAAAGGTAGAACTCTTTGCTTGCCCATTGTCCCAAGGGGTTTCAGGTGGTCCGTCATTAATCATGTGCATCAGTCCATTATGCACTTAGGTTGGGATAAAACGCTTGAGAAACTATACGAGTATTACTGGTTTGAAGGAATGGCGAAATATGTTCGCAAATTCGTTGAGAACTGTCATGCTTGTCGAGTTTCGAAGGCTAGTTCAGGTAAAGTACAAGCTGAACTACATCCCATACCTAAGACCAGCATACCCTGGCATACGGTACACATGGATATAACGGGTAAATTAAGTGGTAAGAGTGACTCGAAAGAGTATATCATTGTTTTAGTTGATGCTTTCACGAAATTTGTATACCTGTATCATACTCGTAAATTAGATTCCTTTAATACCATTATAGCACTTAAGTCCGCTATATTTTTATTCGGCAATCCCTGCCGGGTAATTGCAGACCAAGGAAGGTGTTTTACGGGTAAAGATTTCCAAAATTTCTGCCAGAATAGACATATTAGACTTCACTTAATAGCAACTGGTGCGAGTAGGGCCAATGGACAGGTAGAGCGTGTTATGAGTACGCTGAAAAATATGTTAACGACGGTGGAAACGACCGGGCGATCTTGGCAAGACGCGATTGGGGAGATACAACTGGCCTTGAATTGCACTACCAATCGTGTAACCAAATCAAGTCCTCTGGAATTATTAATTGGGAAGGCAGCTAGGCCCTACGGTTTATTGTTGCCTGATAATATTGAGGAAAAGGAAGTAGACATCTTCAATGTAAGGCAACAAGCGATACGGAACATAGAGACTTGCGCCAGTTGTGATAAAGACCGGTTTGACAAAACGAAAGCGAAGATAGTTAGGTTTAATCTCGGTGACTTTGTGTTACGTAAGAACGAGGAGAGAAACCAAACAAAGCTAGATCCGAAATTCAAGGGTCCATTCGTGATAACGGAAGTTTTAGAGGGGGATAGATATATTTTAAAAACTCTAGATGGCAAACGGTCATATAAGGATAGACACGACAAGTTGAGGAAGAGGCCAGATGGTTGTATTCCTGCTGAGTTGGATGTCTGCGGTGATGACAGCGACGGTGATAATAACGATGCGAGCACATTGATCTCTGGGAATCATTAACGCCGCATTGTGGTCATAGTAATATACCCAGTGTAGTGTATGCGCCTTTTTATAATACTCCCAGTGTAGTGTATGCGCCTTTTATAATTCTCCCAGTGTAGTGTGTGCGCCTTTTATAATTCTCTCAGTGTAGTGTATGCGCCTTTTATAATATCCTCACTGGTGCCCTGCGCTTTCTATAATATCCTCACTGGTGCCCTGCGCTTTCTATAATATCCTCACTGGTGCCCTGCGCTTATTATAATATCCTCACTGGTGCCCTGTGCTTTCTATAATATCCTCACTGGTGTCTTGTGCTTTTTGTTATGCATCCAACGTGGTTATGCGATTCAACAAACTGAGATCTTTGTGTGGAGTCGAAAATGATCTGTCGTGTCATTGCGGTCTGACTGGTGATTTACGGAGTGCAACTGGCACTTTGAATACAAACTATAACACTAATTTGAGTTCTTTTTCATTTCCTTGCTTGTCAAATTTTTGAACAGAGCTTGTTGCTGAATTGGACCCTTGACTTATTTGGAACATCTAATCGAATGGTAAATAATATCAGTTACACCGAGTCTAATGTTAAAACTCTGTATTTTAGCTGCACACGAGGACGTGTGATAGTCAGTATGGCCGTGTCGGAGATGAAATGAAAACCGGAGCCTTCCCTATGCAATTTTGAGGAGGCCTTTTAATGCTTTAGCCCAGATTTTATCATAACTGTAATTAAGTAATTGTCATCTGTAATTGTTTGACATTTGTGAAAAGCGAAAGTGGGTTCGAGGTGACAACTGGTCGCTGAACGTAGCCACGGTCACGGGATAAACGTTTTGCCTGACGAAGGTGTGGATTGGTTGTTTTGTTCTCCCTAGAAATCACATAGAATTGTACTTTAGAGATGTCGATATAATGGGACACACGTTGTATGAGGAATCAATCTCCAGACAGAAACTGCCTAGCAACGGCGTTTGGATCTTTCTCGATGTTTCCAAGGAGTATATAACAAACTTTTGACAGATATTGCCTAGCAACAACGATTGGAACCTTCTCGATGTTTCCAGCGAGAATATAACAAACAAATGCAGTCGTATTACGAAAAAGATTTTAATCAGGGAGGGATTCGTGTGATCGCCTTGGAAAGTGATACATCGAGTAATTTTTTCCGAGTGATTCAGCAAACGTATTTTTTTTGTGTTATAAAAATTGTTTAAAGTTTTCCCGTTGACCGTGGATTCGTTTGAACCCCGGATCATTGTTTGTAGCGTAAATTAAATTCAATATTTGTAAATTTATCAATCGTTAATTTTCATTATTCGTTAAATTAGTAAATCGTAAGATATATTATTCGTTTCTTTTATTGTTCGATAAAACTTATTATTCTTTAATCTAATTAATAATTTAATTTATCATTTGTTAATCAATCATATCATTTATAAAAATTCATTATTCATAATATTTGTAAAACCTTGTTTATTCGTGTAAATATATTCTCTGTTTTGTAAAACAATGGCTAATTCAAACGAAGAATCGTTACGCGCCTTAAATCCTAATGTTAACCCGACAAGTATAAATGCAGAATGTTGGTACACGTTATCGTGCACATAAAACCGTATACCTTATATCGAAACTCGGAAGTATAGTTGCTTTTAAAACGGATGCCCACACCCCGCGTAAAACGTCTGTTTGAATGATAGGTGGGAGTGTCCGGAAGTCAGTGGCATAGCGCGAGCTAGCCAACGTGAATTACGAATTCCTTTGTTCGTCCTTTGAAAAAAGTCCGCCCTTGTCGGCATCAAAAGAGCATTAAAACGTAGGAATAAAAAGTCTCTCTATCGACTGATATACTTTATAAGGATCTGGCTATTCTCGAGTGTGACACGGTATTACCGCAAGCGCATGCTCGTACTTTACGAAAATCATTTTCGTAAATATCGAGGTTCTCACGCAGTTCTAATAGCTCGATTTTTATTTTACTTTTTGATTTTATTTGCTTACTCGTGGATAACAAAACGTATTTAACAAAAGCAACAACGTTGCTTTATTTACAACGATTCCACAAAATTTCTAACAATCCTGATATGTCAAAGTTTTCTCAGTTCTTCGAGTTCTTCGAGTTGAGAGCTCTAATGTCCTACATATGTAGTTCGCGAAAGTCTTGAGTTTTAGAAATCCATGAAATTGTTAATTATAAAATCCGTGATTCCTGTGCCATTCTTAAAAAGTCCAAATAACTCTATTCTATAATATAAATATAATAATAGTAAAAATTGATAGTACAGCATGGTAATAGCTAAACTAAAAATTTATGCTTTATAACATTTTAACACTGAATAGTGCTTTAATTCCATTAACAGACTTAACAGCAGAATTTAATCAATAGTATGATCAGGTGATATTTCATCTTTTCACGCGAGCACGTAATTCCACTGTTCTAACATAAAAATAACGAACGCTATTCGTTCGAATATCAATTTCAATGTCCCCTACTATTAACGACAGGGTACTCGTTGCTTAATTAACGACCTTAACCAACTACATTTCGATTTTATTAGCCTCGATCGAGCAACGAGCAAAAGGCAAGAGCGACCGCCGCCAGTTTCATCCCTTTTCCGTTCTTTAATCAGAATCTTCATCTATGAAATTGAAGCTTGCAGCAGCATATCGAATTAAAGTGGAAGCATGTATCGGTGAATAAATAGCCGACCGTTCGAATCGTTCGTACGTCTCTTCGCATGCATTCACGTTCGTTTTAGTTACGGTTTGTAAAAATTTTTAAGCGCCACGCCGGATCATTAATTTTTGTTAACACCGCTTCGCGAATATCGCGACAAAAGACGGAAAGAGAAAAGCGTGGTTAACGGAGATATGCACGGGGCCGATGCGTTCTCAGGACCGTATCGCGTCTCTCTGTCTGACACGAGCCACGTAATGTTTCCTGGCGGGACCGATCCGCTTCGATCGATCCATACTTGAGAGACAAAGAAGAAAATAAAACATTGAATTTTTCACGCGGACAGGAAATTGCGAGTGCTTTTTAAACATCCCTGTTTTTTAAGCGCAACTTTCCGTAATAAATCTTTTGTTAGTATGATATCGACAAATGCAACAGGGTTGCGTGTTATTACGCAAAACGGTATGAAAAATGCAACGACAAGGGTAATCGTTTCTTAGTAGCAAAGTATCGGATTGTCCGGAAAGGTTAGAAGTTTTGATATATTTTTATATTTTTGTTCATCTTCGCGCGGTAAAGAGTGACATGTTTTTGTAACTAATTCGATTTTATCATGAAATCTCGTAAATGATCGATAAAGAGTCGTTTCGTATCTACGTTAGTGTAATGCGAAGGAACACCGTCGTATAGAAATTTGCAAATATAACTACGCGTTAAACGATTATCCTTAGGTGTTACATCTGTAATTAAATCCTTTGAGAAGGATCTTGGTTTCCAGATTAATCTTCAGACGACTAGGATAACAGTCTGCCTGTTGCAATAGTTAACAACGAAATTACTTGGATTATCTGTATTTAGTATAATTATGTTCGTATAATTAATCGATCGTGCCACGTCTATTACACGCTTTTCTTATTAGTACGCAGATTCTGCAAGCGATGAATTTTTATAAACAATGTTTTGTTTATTTATTGTATTGGATTAAAATCCTTGTTAACGATTTTCCAATTGATACATCAAACGACGAATAGGACATTGTAAAGGGTTTGTAGTAACGTACTATGTAATCGAAAGTAGAACGTACGTTAAGAGAATATTGCTATCAGTAGCGAATTTTATCGTTGAACGAATTAAATAATCGAACGACTAATTTCTTTTAATCCGAAAGGTTCGACTTTTACTTCAAGTACAAATAAAAATATTTCATTATCTTTTCTATGTTTATACCACTTCTCAAATGTTACAGATTTTTCCACTTGTTCTTGCCATCGAATAATACGTTATATAAGTTTTAGACACTCGGTTGACATTTTCAATTTCGATGATCGATACAACTAATACATTTTACACGGTACAATGTATGTGAGTAGATATCTGAGATTCCAAATGATCGTATTTATCTTTTACGATTATTCCACGATACAAAATTATCTATTTCGCTATTCGTTTACTTATTTGCACAGTCCTTCGCGAGTAATAGCTAGTGATTATTATTTATGTAGTATCGTGGACGAAAGGCCTAAGAAATATCGGGCGAACTATGAACAATGTCGCGAGAGCCGAGGCGCCGTCGGGCCCATCGGTCTTTTCAAGTGCATAGTTTCGTGGAAAAGACCTACGTGACCCTGGCTACGAGCGTCTGCAGAACACGTGTGCGGTGGGCCTAGGAAAAAGGCAATAGGATGCGACAACGGCCAGAGTGTGAGTCGAGGAGCAGAGTGCGAGTCGAGAAGCCGAGTGCGAGTTGAGCGGAGACAGAGTTTGCTAGTGGCGTTGCCGAGAGAGTGTGGATTGCGCTGTTTTCTGTACGTTTGGTATGAATAGTTCAAGTTAATCAACAATCGTCTTTTTCTGTCTGATTAACATCTCTATTGTCCACTCTTTGTAAACATATTACATCACGATATTACATTTATTTTTAATTGAATGTTTAAGGCGAGTTCGAACAATTTCGCTGTTTTCGTCGAAATATTTATGTCTACTCGTATAAGGTTGCGCATAATACATACCGTGCGGCATGAAAGTTATAAAATTTCAACCTCTTAAAGGGGAACGAGTACATAAATTTGCAGTTCGCAAGAAAGTTGTAGATCGAGGCAGCGTAAAGGATGTTCTAACGCCATAAAAAACATTTCCTTGCGTTTTTCTGCGTTGGTGGTAATGATATCATTAGTAACTATGATAGCACAGTATAATTGGTAACACGATACCTTAGTGCTGCGTGAAACTTTGAGACACTTTGTATAAAATATAGACGAAGGCTAGTAATTATTTTCTAGCGCTAATGCTCCTTACGAACTTAACTTCCTTTTTCCTCTGTAACCAGTCTTGTTACTTTGTTTCTCAAATTAATAAACCATAATTGCATAGTAGCGAACCTCTGGAAACTCAACAACCATCAACTATTCCATTGTTTGTCATATGTAGGCAATTTGCGAAAAAACAAGGCATGCAAGTTACGATATAAGTGCCGTATACAACGCCATATAATTAATTCGATATAAAAATCTGAAACTTTCGCAAATTTTATTTTATTTGGAATTTTATATGTTATTATAAGGCACGTATGACGCGAATGAAATAATACATAGACGATAAAAGCGGCGATGAAAAGCATCGAATTTGTGATATACGTCGGCAGAGTCCTGCCGTACGATCGAATTAATATTGTTAATGGAAAGTTTCGAAATCGCAAGTTACAAGTCACTAATATCGATATGACAAATATCCTGCATAACGCGTTCACAAGTTTAATAACGAAATAAATGAAATTTCATAAGTAAATTTTACAAATTATAAATTATTTGATTGTCTCGTTTGATGAAAAATTACGGAATTACGAACAAGAAGTCTATAATCTACGACATGTGACTTGTCGATTTATTAATATTATTCGTAGGTAAATTACCGTGTAAGAAGACCGAGGCCCGGTTGAATTTTACCAAAGTATACACATCACGAGACAAAACGAACGACTAGTAGCAAAATTTGTTGTAATATGTCCAAATGGTCCATTAAAAGATTGGCTATAGTATATCGTAATTGAAGTACACGTGGCTTAGCTTTGTTCGTTAAAACGTCGCGTCGATTTTAAATATCACTGCTTGAATCAAGTCGGCGGAAGTATTTACGCTGATTCGAAAGAACATTATTTAACTTACAATTTAAAAATCAACGATTTCGAGAAGCTGAAGAATGTTTTTGATAACAAGATCGTTCCTCAAGGTTTACCTAGGCAATAATCTACGCTACGTAATAGTCAATTCGATTGATTCAATAAGAAAACTCATAAAATCTAGTTACAATATAAAAAATTTATGATCGATATTGGCAATATTATCCGTAACACGTTAACGCAAGAGTAAAAATAAGATGTAAAAGATGTTCGTATCGCGTACGATTACGCTCGATGATATGCTAAACAAGTATAAAGCTTGCAAGCCCATCATCGTTTATCCAATTTAATTGAGTCGTGAACGACAAGAAGGATTATTGAAGGATAATGATAGATTTTCTCGAAGCAAGCAGCCGCAATTGGGTTATCTGTATAGGAGTATTTACTGACCCCGGTCTGTTGCGCCACTCCATCACTTAGGGCAGGGCGTTTTCTCCATGAAGTTCCCTTGGGCTTCCGAGGTTATGTCCCAGCGAAAAAGGAAATTTTGTGCGAGCTGCGTTTCAAATATGTCCTAAATCTTTCGGATATCTACTCGAATAGAGCCAATCGATCTTTCCATTTGGAAAAGGGAACGATGAAAGAGAAACCAAGTATCAATTTAACCATCTTCTTGATTTTTTCATTTCACGTCGTTGCGATTTTTAATATTTTGCAATTTCTTTTGCATCATCTTCTCTACGATCCTCTGTTTGTAGGATTTTTCAAATTTAAGTAGTACCGTTCGTCGTTATTTGGAGAAACGGTTATTAAGAAATTTAATGAAAACGAATTTGACGAAGGGATGGTTTTACTATCGTATATTATAGCGTCGTTCATATCGAATCGTAATTGTAAGTATCTACTTAGTTCTCATCGTTAGTAAAGGATTTTATATATTATTTTTACTGGGTTTTTCTTCTTCAAAGAATTCTGTTTCGTATTCGCTACGTTGGCCATCTTTTTCGCAATAATCTCGATGCTCTCTGATTAAAAAAAAGAAAAATATATATCGTTTGAAATATATAATCTATTCTTTATTCTATAAAATATCCAGGCTATCAACGTATCTTCTATGCTGACAGTAGACGTACTTTCGTTCGGGAAGTGGCGTCTTTCCCAATCGATTATACAAGCGTACAAATGTAACACGCATATTATCTAGAAACTAGACCGGGTATTTCAGTCGAAATCTCGTCAAATATCTCTAGAATAGCTCCATAGAATAAAGTCACTTTATAAAGCGAATTTAGCGAATTTTTCCTTCGTTGCATTTTAGACGTGTATTTAGGTAACGTGTATCTGGAAATCATTGTTACGACCGATCGCGGAGAGACGCGGTCGCTAGGAAAACGCGTCAGCGAGAGGCGTAAATTCTCGCTACGATTCGGTGAATCGACGCCGCGAAGTAGTCGTTCCCCTGTTTCGGGTAGGATAACAGAGGTGGTTGATTGAATATTACACAGTAGTAAGTTAGGTCACCGTTTATTCCACAACTTATAACGAGGATAGTTACACTGGTGCGTATGTACGAGATGAGTGAGTGACTGACCTGCGGGTGTGTATACCCGCTCGAAGGATGTTGACCGTTCGAAGGATGTGAAATCAGTGCCTTTGGGAGACGATGCTGTCTCGGTGGAAGGCTAAGGATCGGTCCCTCCAGCGCACGGGACCATCGGATTTGTTGGAGCCGATGTTATTTAGGAGAGTGAGGGAATAGGCTTCGTTTTTAATTGGTTAAACGAAGGGTCTTAACTGCCCTCTAGAGAAAGTGATTAACGGGGGAAAAGTTGCCGCGTACGTGACAAAAAACAACTTTCCCTTGTCCTGCCGAGGTAGACAATAGTGTTTAGAAACTCCTCGGGACCAGATGTTTGGTTTTGTTTAGAGGACCTTTTCTCGTAAATCTATGATTTATGGACGGTGCTTAAGGATAATGAGGGTACGCCATGCGGACGAGCGGACCTCTGGTGTCCTTCTGGCCCGTGGTGTGTGACCTGGGCCAGGCAGAGAGTCGCGCGGCGTAACATCCTCCCCCCGTTGAGAGGGTACCGATCAAAATTTCATTAAAGGTGGAGTCAATTGGAGCAGCCGCCCGACTCCTTGTTGATTGCTGATTGTCCTTATTCTGCGTGATCGGGTTGGCTCGTTGGTAGGACGCGCTGCGTGGCACGTCGTTCCAAGATGCTCGTTGCCGTATGACTTGTGGTAGTCTGGATGAGGCCGTTGTCGCCAGGGTGACTTCGAAGATACGGTCGAAGGCCCGTTGCCTGGATGGCACGTTGTCCCCTTTGTAGTCTGGATCGCCGTCTTCCTCGCCGATGCCGAGCGATTTCCAGGTGAAATTCACGACCCAAGAAGTGACGTGAATCTTGCTTCTGGAAGTGTCGTTAAACACCTCGGCCCAGGAGGGATCGTCGCAGGGGACGTCGGTGATGCTTGGTGATGATTCATCAAGCGCGGTGCGGCGGTTTGAGGTTGCCTGGGAGGCTGGACTCCCCCCGATGACCCGCTCGAATCGCATTCTCTTAGTAATGACCCTCGGTGGAGAATGACCGTTGGATGTCGTGACCGTGACTTGCCGTATGCACGGTAGCGTTCCTTGTGATTCCCTCAGCTCCTGAAGTGGTGCTTGATCGGGTGGATCTCGTATCCGACTTCGGGCTGTCGATTGGTTCTGAGTCGTCTGGAGTCGTTCTGCTTGGTAGTGGTACCATCCGCTTGATGCTCCGTTCGAGAGTACTCGTCGCTGTTCGAACGATAGCCGTGCGTATGATGCCGTCCGCGCCGGGTTGGGCCTTGATGATTCTACCCAATGGCCATTGCATCGGGGGGACGTTGTCTTCTCTGAGAAGGACGATGGTGCCTTCTCGTATGTCGTGACTGCCCTTGCTCCATTTGTTCCGGATGTGTAGCTCGTTGAGATACTCTCGATGCCACCGGCGCCAGAAATGTTGTTTGAGCTTCTGAATATGTTGCCAGCAGGAGAGACGGTTGGATGGCGTATCCCTGAAATCTCGTTCTCGGAGACTGGTCAGTGAATCTCCGATGAGGAAATGGCCGGGAGTGAGAACGAGGAGATCGTTTGGGTCAGAAGATATCGGCGTCAACGGACGGGAGTTGAGGATAGACTCGACTTCGGTGATGAGGGTGTTAAGGTTTTCGAAGGTCAAGAGCTCGTTACCGACGACACGTCGGAGATGTCGTTTGAAAGACTTCACTGCAGCCTCCCACAGCCCGCCGAAATGAGGAGAGTTGGGAGGGATGAAGTGCCATTCGATCCGTCGGTCGGCTAAAAAGGACTGGACCTTTGCCTTGTGATCGTCGGATTGCAGGAGATTTCGGAGCTCTTGTAATTCGTTGTTGGCACCAACGAAGTTGGTACCGTTGTCGGAGTAGATTGTCGCACAGAGTCCGCGGCGAGCGATGAATCTTCGCAGAGCGGAAATGAAGGCCTCGCTGGTGAGATCGCTGACCACCTCGATGTGGACTGCCTTGACTGCAAGACACACAAAGACTGCTACGTATACCTTGATTTTGCGTCGGTTGCGATCCCTTCGTTCCTTGATGAAAAACGGCCCGCAGTAGTCAATTCCGACGTTGGTAAATGGCCGTGACTCTGTGATCCGCGCCGCTGGAAGGTCGCCCATTATGTACTCCACTGGAGGGGGGTTGGCTCTGCAGCAACGGACGCACTTCTTCAGCGTGCTCCAAACTTGACTGCGGCCGTCGATAGGCCAATACGATCTCCTTAGGGCGTACAAGGTAGCTTGCGTTCCGGCGTGGAGATTTAGGAGGTGTTCATGCTCGATTATGAGCGCGGTGACTGAGGATTTGGGTAAAATTATTGGATGCTTCTGGTGGAAAGGCATTGGTGAATGACTGAGTCGGCCTCCGACGCGCAGCATCTCGTCCTTGTCCAGAAATGGATTGAGTCTTTGGAGCTTCCCCTTCACTGCCGAGTTTCTATCTGTCCGGAGAGCACGGATTTCGTCTGAAAAATAGCAGGCTTGCAATAGTTTAATTAATCGGTTATGTGCATTGGTCAATTCGTGTATGGTCAGAGGTTTGCCTCGATCCCGGGCTTGTCTCCATCGAAGGCACCGAGCGGCAGTTCTTATAAGCTTGGGCCAAGAGGAGAATCTTCCCAATATGCTGTGGTCCGCCGGAGTCGCGGACAGGCAGGTTGCCCTTTTCTGCTCTGGTGTTTCGTTCAACGGTACTGGGTTCCACGCTGGCCAGTGTTCTTCAGGTTGATGAAGCCACCCTGGTCCGTGTTGCCAAATGGTTGTTTTCAGGAAGTCTTCGGGTAGTTGGCCTCGAGATATGAGATCTGCCGGGTTGTCGGTAGTGGGAGTGTGGCGCCAATCTGCAGCGTGAGTCGTCCGTTGGATTTCTGTCACACGGTTAGCGACGAAGGTCTTCAGCGTGTGGGGTGATGTGTTGATCCAATGTAGAACGATTGTGGAGTCAGTCCAATAAACGGTCCGAGCAATGTTGATTGTTAAGGCTTGGAGGACCGTGTTGGCTAGTGACGCGAGAAGGAGTGCTCCGCTCAGTTCCAGCCTTGGAATGGTTAGTGACTTGAGCGGAGCTACCTTCGACTTCGCAGTGAGGAGACGTGTATAGACATGACCATCCAGGGTGACCGTGCGAAGGTAAACGCATGCTCCATATGCCCTTTCGCTGGCGTCACAGAACCCGTGTAATTCAATTTCCGCTGCGGGATTGATTATCGTTTTACGTGGGAACTCCACGTTGTTCAATAATGGCAGCTGAGCGTAGTATCTGCTCCATTCCGTGTGCATGTCGGCCGGTAAGGATTCGTCCCAGTCAATTTTTAGTGTCCAGAGTCGCTGGAGCAACATCTTAGCTCGCACAATTACTGGTGCCAGCAAGCCAAGAGGGTCGTAGATCTTGGCGATTTCGGAGCTGATTGTTCTCTTCGTAATTCGAGATTCGGCATTATTGATTTTGACAGAGTATAGGATCGAATCGTCGAAGGAATTCCAAACAACACCCAGTGTCTTGAAGGTTTGTGATTCGCCTAGTAGCAGCTTATCGTTTATGTCCGTCTCGGGAAGTCCTCGTAGCAGTTCCCGGTCGTTCGATGCCCATTTCCGAATGTTCAAGCCGGCTAGCTTGAGCAGTTCTGTGAGCTCCGTTCTCAATGATTGTGCCTCGACCCTTGTATCGACTCCTGTGAGAACATCGTCGACGTAGAAGTCTCGCTGTAAGACTGTCGCCGCTCGTGGATACCGATGCCCCTCGTCGTCCGCCAGTTGCTTGAGGCAGCGGATGGCTAGATAAGGGGCCGCTGAGAGCCCGAATGTCACGGTGTTGAGTTGATAAGTGTCAACTTCTCCATCAGCATTGCGCCACAGGATTTGTTGAAATTTCCGATCCTCCGGGCGCACAAGAAATTGGCGATACATTTTTTCGATATCGCCTGTAATGACGTATTGGTGAGATCGAAATCTTAAGAGGATGAGAAATAAATCATCCTGTAGTTTCGGTCCCGTATGAAGTACGTCGTTTAATGAAACTCCGGTGGTGGTTGGGGCCGATCCGTCGAACACGACTCGGAGTTTCGTGGTTTGGCTGGATTCCTTGATCACGCCATGATGTGGCAGAAAATATCCGTCGTCCGTGCAGTAGCCCGAGGTAACCTTCGTCATGTGCCCTAATGCCAAGTATTCCTGCATTACGGCATGATAGTCGGCTTCGAAACTCTTATCTCGTTGGAACCGACGGCAGAGAGATGTTAGTCGTTTCATCGCCATGGCTCTGGAGGATCCAAGCGAAGGAGTCGTCTCGTTGAATGGGAGAGCGACCATGTATCGCCCTTCGTGGGTGCGTTGAACGTGATTCTGGAAATGTTCCTCGCACTGTCGTTCCGCTTCCGAAATGTGCGCAGTGGTCGGTCCTTCGTCGATTTCCCAGAACCGGGCGAGATCCGCCTGCAAGGCCGTCGTGGACGCGTGAAATGCGTGTGCGGGCGGTTGCGAGGCTGGGCTCCCCCCGATGACCCATCCGAACCGCGTTTTTTGCAGACGCAAGTCGGTCCCGTTTGCTTGACTGATGTCAAGTTGGCCGACGCACAGTGACGCTAGTGTTGGCCCGGCGCTCAATAGCACGTCGATCGGAGCAGGTCTGTGGAATCTTGGATCGGCTAGTCGCAGATTTCTGGGTATCTGTATCGTTGACCGATCCACGGGTTGATCTGGGATCGAAGACGAGATGGTCGGTATGATGAGAAAAGTCCAGATGCGTTCGTATGTGCCGTCAACGGAGGTGATTGTGGCCGTAATGTAACGTTTCGAGGTCGTCGATAATGTGTTGAGTGTTCCGATTGGGACCGAACATTTCCGTTGGTTGAGTCTTAACGAATTGGCGAGTCTCTCGGTGATGAAGTTCATGCTAGCGCCGGTATCTAGCAGAGCTCGGCAGCGGATCGGTTGAGATCTATTGTCCAGTATGTTGACCTGCGCGGTGACTAACAAATCGTGGTGGAGTGCTCCGGAAGGAGGCGAGGTCAATGAGTCTGTCTTCGGTGGTTCGGTCCCTAGCAAAGCCGTTTGAGGACGTCAGAGCTCCCCTAGTTGTTTACGACTGGGGGAGGGATTTGATCCCGATGCCGTCGTTCGCGATGACCGAGACACACGTTTTGGGGAGGTTCGCGGAGACGTTCGGGGAGACGTTTGTGGAGACGTTCGTGGAGACGTTCGTGGAGAGGCGGGTGCCTGTCTCGATCGGTGTGACGACCGCGGGGTCGGTGAACTAGGCGGAGATCGACCGTTGGGTGACCGGTCGCTCGACGATCGACCGCTCGGTGTTCGGCTCACCCGTGTCCGTAATCTACTGTGACCATGCTCTTGATGTAAATAAGTGTGGTGTCGCTGTCTACAGATGCGACATGACCCGGCGGAGCACTGATTGAGCGCGTGTCCCTTGACTAAACAATTCGTACAGAGCGACGCCCGTTTGGCCGTCTCGAGACGCTCCTTGGGCGATTTCGCTTTGAAGATGTCGCAATTCCACAGTTCGTGTTGTCTTCGACAGTCCGGACATACCGGCGACTTGAGTGTCGTGGTGAATGCCTGACCCCGCGGCGCGCTCGGTCGCTGACGGTTGGGTGCTTCCGAGGCCCTTTTCGTCGCGGTAACTGCTGAACTTGTTCTGTCGCCGTTTGTCCGGGTTTGCAAGAAATCCACTAAGTGCTTGTATGACGGTAATTTCTTGTCTGGCAAGGTGCATTGCCATTTGCGAATGGTGGCTGGGGGTAGCTTTGATGTAAGTAATTTGAGAAGAACGGTGTCGGATGTGATTGGGTCACCGAGGTTCTCTAACGCTTGTATATTTATCTGGAACGTCTCGAGAAAGTCGTCTATGGCTTCGGGTGTCTCTTTAACTATTTTTGGATAGTCCAAAAGCAAGTCGAGGTGGCGCATGCAGATTTGACGGTGGCAGTCGAATTTTTCTTTGAGTACGTCAACAGCGATGGCATAGTTTGACTCGGTGATGGCTAGCGATTGTATACTTCGCGCGGCCCTCCCCGTCAGCGCTGATCGGAGGTGATAGAATTTTTGGACTGGTGTTAGTTGTTTGTTTCGATCTATCGTTGACGAGAAGGAATCGTAAAATGACTGCCAATTCTCGAGCGTACCATCAAATGTGGGTATTCGAATCTCCGGCAGTTTAAGCGATGTCGGCTCGGCGACATTAGACGACTCGGGGCCTTGTGATTTCGACGGCGATGCTGGTGTATCATCCATGAGGGTGTGTATTCGGACTAGAAGATCGTCATATGTGTCGGTTACTTCGGAAACGCGCGCGTCGTCTATCTCGCCTAGATCTTCTAATTCCTCTTGTAACAATCGATATTGTTTCCATGCGTCGTCGAGCATTGTCATATAGGCCGTTAATTGGGCCTTAATCGGTTGTGTGGATTTTTCGTATTCATCGAGTCGTTTCGACACAGAGGTGAATCGACCGATTTGAAAGCCTCGTCTCCGATGCAAGGATGTGATTTTCTCTGCGTTTCCGGTTGTCATTGTTTGTTAGATAAGTGGAATGGTTATAACTTACTTCTGTTGAAGATTGTCCAGTTGCGGCAGGAGGTTGCGTGGTTGCGTTTTAACCACCGAATTTTACCTCTTCAAGGGTGACGATCCTTGACGTTACTGACCTCGCTGGGGGGTAACGCTTCCGCTGCTGGTTATGTTGGATTCACGTGGCACTGTATGATAGTGGGTGTCACTGGTGTGCGCTTTTCACTTGACGCGTGATGCGGCTTTGAGGGTCGAATGATTCGACCGGTTACGTGTCCACACTTTTCACTTGTCACTGAATCCGGCTCGAAAGATCGAATGTTTCGACCGGATGGGTGACAAAACTATCCACTGCCACTGATAATCCGGCTCGAAGGACCAAATGTTACGACCGATCGCGGAGAGACGCGGTCGCTAGGAAAACGCGTCAGCGAGAGGCGTAAATTCTCGCTACGATTCGGTGAATCGACGCCGCGAAGTAGTCGTTCCCCTGTTTCGGGTAGGATAACAGAGGTGGTTGATTGAATATTACACAGTAGTAAGTTAGGTCACCGTTTATTCCACAACTTATAACGAGGATAGTTACACTGGTGCGTATGTACGAGATGAGTGAGTGACTGACCTGCGGGTGTGTATACCCGCTCGAAGGATGTTGACCGTTCGAAGGATGTGAAATCAGTGCCTTTGGGAGACGATGCTGTCTCGGTGGAAGGCTAAGGATCGGTCCCTCCAGCGCACGGGACCATCGGATTTGTTGGAGCCGATGTTATTTAGGAGAGTGAGGGAATAGGCTTCGTTTTTAATTGGTTAAACGAAGGGTCTTAACTGCCCTCTAGAGAAAGTGATTAACGGGGGAAAAGTTGCCGCGTACGTGACAAAAAACAACTTTCCCTTGTCCTGCCGAGGTAGACAATAGTGTTTAGAAACTCCTCGGGACCAGATGTTTGGTTTTGTTTAGAGGACCTTTTCTCGTAAATCTATGATTTATGGACGGTGCTTAAGGATAATGAGGGTACGCCATGCGGACGAGCGGACCTCTGGTGTCCTTCTGGCCCGTGGTGTGTGACCTGGGCCAGGCAGAGAGTCGCGCGGCGTAACAATCATCATTATCCGCATTCAAATCAATTTTTAAATAATGCATATTTTATTAAATACTTTGTTACAATACACATTGCAGAATTCCAATTACTTCTCCAATTATATCTTTAATATGGGAATACTACCGTAATCCCTCTATCTTTCCTACAGTTACATCGATCAATGCTCATTCTGTAACTTCGCGTTACATAATAATAATAATAATAATAATAACAATAATAATAATAATAATAATAATAATAATAATAATGGTTCTAATTGTGCCGCTTTAAATGTTGATTTCGCAAAATACGTTACGCGATATAACGTTGTACACGATACAAGCGAAATCAAAGAGTGGAACCATTAGTAATGCCACAGTTACTATTATTCGCAGTTAATTAAAGATTACACGCATGCTGTGCGATCGAACAAGCAGAAATATTTCACGGTTTTCTGAAACAATTATTTCAATGCCCGAAGTAAATAAATCGCCAAACTGAGAAGAAAGGATATAATATATTCATTTTCGATTTACTATTTCATGAATGGAAAATATCATTTGAAAATAAGAAACAAAAGCTGTTCGCTATCATTCGAATTACATTTTTCGATATTCTGTTTTGCGCCGTGGCAGTTTTCGTCGGTGTCTAAACAATGTCCAGTCCGTGACGCTTTATATGCTTACATCCGCACGCCGATGTTTGACAATAGGCTCGATGATCGAGTGAAAATTTAACAATTTGCGCCTGAAAGCTCGATCGAATTCACCGTCACGCCTCTCTGCGCTTGATACCGTATTTAAGAACAATGCCAGATAGACGATATCGGGCACAATATGAAATCGAAGAGTGGAATTAGTAGCGATATTGTCAACGATAAAGGTTAATTAACCTTTGATTCTGGGAAAGAAGGGAATACGACTCGTACGAATCGTCGAAACAGAATCAATCGTGCCAGTGTATGGATAATAGATAACTAATTAATTGGCAATTAGCGATTTATCGAACGCTGAATATTTCTCCATAGATTCTCACGTAGAACTGTTCTTATCTTCTTTTCGTACAGGCATACGGGAAATAAGTTTTGTTATATTTAATTAATAATATATTCTAAGAATTTATACAGTAAATACACGCGGAGAAATATGGTATTAATAAAGTGATCCGAGAATTAAACGTAGGAATTTAATCGAGTTGATAAATTGAATCGAAAATAGATTTCAGTCTGAATTAATCCATCGATGTACATTTTTTACTTTTATTTCATAATTTATGCGGATCCCATTTTTCCTCTGGAAAAGATCTACTTATGGAAATTGGATAGATAAAGTATCGAATAAGGACAAGATAAGAGAAGAATCAAGCAATGATTGTAAAAGAGCGATAAAAATGATTAATTAACCTTCTCCGTTTTCTTCCCTTTATGATTACGTTTTTTAAATTGTCTTTGAAAGGATTATTTCCCAGTTATTAGTAAGAAATTACTCACAAACCATTACGCCGGAATTAATATAAAATTTCCGTTATTTTACCTCCATTTATAAATTATCAAATTTATTTAAAAGGCAAAAGGTATAAAAAGAAGCGACTGATTTTAATTACGCAATTAAATCTATCAAAAAATAGATGTAGATATAAATGAGTTTCATTTTCGAAATTATTGATTTCATCCATTATTATATTATATAATCTTCCTTTATTTATACTTTGCCATTACGATCAAGAAGAAAATGAATAGAATAAAAATATCCGATAAGATCGAAAGGATATTCTTTCTGAATTTTTAACACTGCGAGATTCGCTGCGAAAAATTATATCGATATAGATTCTCGTTAGATTTTTCTTTGATACCGAGCGCAGGCTACCTGGTCAGTAACCACCAATCGATCCTAAGGTGTTTCCGAACCATTAATTGATATCGCTTCGTCGTCCACTTACATCTTATCGCAACAACAGGTCTTCTCGTATTCTTATAAGCCAACGATGCTCTCGACTTAATCGGTATGTATCAGATTTTCTATTTTTATCCTTATTTTTGTAACTTCTTGCGTCTATTATTTATAAAATCTTGTATATCTTTGAAAAAAGTTAATATCTTTTACTCAAATCGAAACGAATCGAATTATTAATATAAAAATAATACGTGTGTCGATTGTGCAGTTAGGCGATGTAATTGCGATTACACGGATTAAAACAATTTTTATGCTGCGACGAGAATTAACGAAAATTGGTAAGAATAGAATACTCCAATTGAAAAACGAATTGATCATTAGATGAAAGAAAATCTAAATCAAGGTCGATGAATAGATAATAAATCTGCGGTATTCATAAAACTGAGTAACTAACTAGGATAAAGGTGGTCAGCTGTGTACACAAAGCGGATTAGCTTTATTATTAAGTAGTCAGCAACGAAACTTTATTACCAGCAATATTGGTTTTCATTGTTCGTATCATGGTACATAAACTATATTTATATTGTTGCGTGCCCGTGGCATAACTTGCTTTATTTGCATCTTTATACAATGGATTAACGTTCATGCAGTTTTCTGATTAAGACGAGATCGAAACACGTGCGCGCAATTCGAACTTTCGAACGCGGTTCGCGTTGGCAATGGCATTCCACACAGCGACTGTCAAATACTCGTGTTCCACACTGTGGCTGTCACATGCTTGCGTCATTGCCCCCTCTCGTGAAAAGGCGGGCGAGTCGATCGCGGCAACTTTATTCTGTTTATCGGCAACTTTGCATCTCAGCGGCCAGATGCAACGAATATTCTTTGTACCTCGAACAGGTACTTTACTATTTACCTGCGTCGCTTTTTACAGACAACCAACGCCTCGAAATTCGTCCAAAGTCCCAGGGCGAAACCGCGTAAAAGTCCCCCGCGAGACATCGGTATCCGTATCCGAAATTTCTCTATCCTCCGAATGACTAATTTGCATTCTCGCCTTCACTTTGCTTTTTCAATTTTGAACTTTTTGTTTCGTGAAACCTTCTTTCCCTCGCAAACCGCCACCAGAATCCCATCGGCGGTGCAATTATGGAACACCGGCTGATCGGCCACCCTCTGCTTAGTCTCTAGCCTTTTCCAACGAGACGCCCTCTTCTTGGCCCAGACTGCGGAGTCCTGTCTTCCCCTCTGTGCAACAGTCGGTCTAAGAATGTGTATTTCCCCCACAAGCACTCTTACACTCTGCTCGCGTCTTGCTCAGAGCAACGTTCTACAGGCGCGTTCTTCGTGATCGCGCTGGCCCGGAAGGAGATTTGCTTCTGTATTATTCAGGCTTCTTCATAGGACCGCCACAATCAGAGCTCGTTCGTACTCGCGAGTGGCCGCCCCGGAGCTCCGAAGCGAATCCACGTTCCAGCGGCCCCGACATTCACCGATTTCAGAGTCCCAACTTTCTCCTCCCGAGGTTCGCCGACACCACTCTTCGGATGACACGATTCTCCCATTCTTCGCCAGCGTTCGTCGCATCAACATCTTTCAACCGACCTTCGCTCTCGTGGATTAAAACGAGTTCTTCTTTCGAAGGATTCGCGACGAGCGTCTCGCGGTTCAGAACGAATTTGACAAGCGAGGAAGCAGTTGACGAAATTGCACGTGTACCCGCTACGTCGTCCTTTTCCCGTATCCCTGAACCTTTTCCCTTTTCCAGCAATCCTTCTGCAGCTGTCTTGACTTCCAACAGGCGTCCAACAGGTTTCAATCTCGTGATTCCTGTCCTCGATCTTTCTTCCATCCATCGACGTTCGTGCCTCCGAACGGGCAACGTCCACGGCCACCTACCACTCTTATTGCAACCGACGCTGTTCTTCCCAGCGGGTCCAAACTGCTTCTCTATCGGGTTCTAGAGTTTCTTCGCTAATTTCTAGAGTACCGGATCTGCAACCAAAGATCGAATTGGTATCCCACTCCTGACACCTTTATACGATACAGTTTTCTGATTATACAAGATATCGATATCGTCGAGGGTCGACTTTCTAACGATATTATAACATAAAACAGGGAGAGAGAGAGAGAGAGAGAGAGAGAGAGAGAGACTTCTCTATAACAACACAGATAAATGAAATATCGTAATCTTACGATATCGACGATTATCTATTAAATGTGGCTTCGTGGGTATAATAAATTTTTATTATTAATTTAATGAGATATACAAAAATTCGGACCTTTCACTTTTTACAGTGAAATCGTTTAAAAAATCAAATACGATGTCAATTAATCTCATGTGACCAAAATTATTTTCTTATGTGATTTTGAGATTAAAGAATTATCTGTTTTTTCTACACCCTTCGCATAGCATGGAAAGTATGTCTTTTAACAGAAAGTATGTATCTTTGGCTCCTATAAAACTTCGTTAATTATATCTTTATGCCTAACAGGTTCTTTCATCTTTTAACTATTTTATATTAAAATATTTCTTTTTAGTCATAAGATGAAACAAAATTAGAGTGGAAGAGTCAGATAGTGAAATATTAAAGGAACGTCTGAAAGAGATAGAAAGAGAGAGTAGCACGATGACGAAGTGACAAGAAGAAAGGAGAGAATTTTACCAAAGAAATGACCTATCAACAACAGAAGTAGAAAGAAGAAGGGATGCTTTAGAGAGTAAAATAGGCGGGAAGAGAGAAATAAAACTACAAAGGCAATGGCTGTGCAGTAAGAGAGAAAAATCAAAATATAATCGAAGATAGAAAGAAATCGAGAGAAATTGACAAAAACGTCAAAATACCTAACAAGAGAAAGAAGGAATATACTACTACCATCGTTCTATACGTTTTTGCATCTTGAAATTTTCCAGTTTAGACATTAATATTCTACCGAGCACTGTTGCTCCTTTAAATTGACGTATCTAAAATTTTCAACTAATTTCGGTTAAATGTATAATAGTAGGGTTAATAGTAGGGTTTCCCTCCTTTTTACGGTTAGTTAACTTCTGGAAATTTGAGCATTCGATCTGATCGTTAACGGTTGATCGGTCGATGAATACTGCCTCGGTCCTTTCTGTTTCGATCAGAGCTGAACCACGTGTCTAGGGAATTAGTGCATCATTGAGGATGATACAAACCGATTGGTTTACGTACTAAAATTGTTCGCTATCGATTCACGGCCGAATACGTGATCGTCGAAAAGGATGCTTTTATCAAAGGGACATCGTAATCCGGAATGCAAAGTAAAATTTTTTGATATACACTTTTTACACCACACATTTATTTACGTTTCAATTTGGAATAGTCTTTTAAAAAGAGAGTTCTCCGATGTTTCGGTCATTTTACTTGTCCGATTCGAAAAAACGATATGATTCTCGATACGAGTATAAAAGTGGTCATAACGTAAACCGGAATGGAAAAGAATATTTTGAAAGTTAACAAATATCCTATCAATTAGAATTAGATGATCAAATTTTCATAAAAATATAATGCATAGTTAATTCGTTTTCGGACTACGGACAAAACGAGATTCGATAAACGAGCCAAGAATATCGACCAACGTTTTTCTCGCAATTTGTCAGCTTATCAACTCCTCTGAAAACACGCGGCGAAATATTAAACTGGCCTTTGAATTTCAATTCGACGTTATTCTAGTTCCGTGGTTGGAAATTAGTTGGGAATATTTTTATAAACGGTCCGGGGAATATGAAATACCATGCATATTGTAAAATAGGATGAAAATTGTGGCGTACGTGAATACACGCATGCAAACTTCTGCATAACTGTTTAAATGCAGATGAAGCAGAGTGGACGTTCGAATAGAGTGATTTAAATCAACTAACCCCCGCTAGCTCTGGCTGACCTTATATGTAGATAATACTGGTACGGGTGGCAGTGCTCATAAATCTCGTAAGGAAATTTCAGTAGAAAGAAAAATAGTTCTCGGCTACAGTGATTAATTGATTTACGAGCCACGAGATGCGCTTCATTGTATATTAGTCTCGCTATATAAGCATGCATGATCTTATATAATACATGTAGTAGAGGAGTTCCGTTTTAACTGCGCGTATCGTTGGAAACGTATTAAATTGGAAAGGTGGAACACAAGAATTTTGAGAACGCGAGCTAGACAGCATTTAAGACATCACGCAAACTAAACAGTTAAATAATATACTGCTAAAAGCGTTTGATTTACCTGAAATACCGTCTATTTTTCCCCGTGTTACCTCATACCTTTTTAATATAAGATCAAATAATATAATAATTTAGCGATACTCACAAATATGATTATTATTTCGTATCGTATTTTCGAAACAGACGCGATATTGATTCTGAATTTCAGCTCACAGAGAAAATTAATAACTTTCGAAACACGAATATCGATTCTTAGAAACGTAACGTTTAGAGTTAAAAGTTAAAAAATCGAAAACTTATTTTTCAGTATTTCGTAACGTTTAATTTGCGTTTTAGAGATTCATACGACTTGCATCTCGGACGTACGCGAACGAATATATTAATCCAAAACTTATAACAAACTAATAATCGTTATAAGTGGATGGTCAGTGCGTAGCTGTCGTAACTAGATACGTGGGAAATAACTTTTGAATTATAACAATGTTACGGAGTACTAAGTATGAATTTCGATGAAGCGTTGATCGGCTACAAAATGATAAATGTCGAAGGCAACATTTTTTTCAAACTAGTTTGCAAAATAAGTTCCCAATAAGCTGGCGTAGATGGAAAAGCATTACGACTATATTTTTTTCGAGTGGAAACAATATCGGCAATGAAGAAAAGTGTAGATTTTTATGTTACAATCAACCGGTATGTGTTGTAGCCGATATCCGGGCTCAGCAATACCCGGACAATAGAAGCCAAATGAGAGTTGTACGTTGCGGCGACTCTGCTGGACCGACACTCACCCTCCGCTCCTCCCATCGTACCAACCCCTCGCTAAACAGCTTTTCCTCCATTTCTTTAACTAAATGTCAACAAATAAATTTGCAACGCGTCATTGGCTAAACTTCAACGTGCGTTACAGTGTGCGTAATATAGTATTTCGATTTATTGACAGCCACTCCTGTCTATTTTCATACCGTCCTGTTGCAATAAAGAGTTCCTTGACCTGCGAAGCGTCGCACAAAATTGTTTAGGTACCGCAGGAAAGAGAACGAGGGAGGAACGGAAAAGGCAAAGCTTGTAACGCTTACGTTGCCGTCCTTTTTTAATACTTTGAATGTCGGGATAATATCGGAAGGTTGAGATTCACAATGGTGTAAAACAAATCGCTGCTAGTTTTCGTAAAACGGTGCTCTGCGCTTATTATTACAAAACATTCGTTATATTTTTCCCTGTCATGAACAAAGTATCGTAAAAATCATACTGGTATGTTTCAAATTTTGCCGTAAATGTCACAGTAAAAGAAAAAGCAAAACGAAATGCGGGAACGAGCTGATATTACCATGTGATAGTAAATGCTTGTTCTTGCAGCAGTCTTGTCCTGTCGGCGACAGGAAACGGAAAACTTCGCATCGTTCGGAGAACGTTCCTTTGTATCGCTGATAGTTCGTCGGTCGGAACATCCACAGTCTCGTTCGTGAATTAATTAGCCAAGATTAATTCTTTGTCAATCGATAGCGAAATTAACGGTACTGAAAAAATTGTAATTTAGTTGCCACAAAAATTTGCAATCCATTTCGATGCTTTTTATATTCCGTAAAAAATAAGTAGAATCGAGCAAAATAGATTGTTCTCGATTTTATATTTATTTTATACAGTTATATTTCGTTTCACGTTTCACTATCTCGATTATTGTATACAAAATTCAGTGCTAAACACTTCTTGTACCATTGCGCGAAAATTCTTCCCTCTATTAGCTCGTGCAATGGAAGGTCTACTATACGTATAACTTGTATAAAGAACGTTTATCTCATAATCGGTATTACCTCGCACTTTGTCTCAAATATTTTGAAACTATAACGTTAAAGAGTATTTATAAGAGTATTTAAAATAAACAGTAGTACATGAATTTATTGTCAGCAGTGGTTTGTAAACTTTACGAATTTAATGGATATTTGTATTTCCTCGATAAACATTTTCTGGATGAAATTAATGGTAGGAGAATTTGGTTACTCGAGGCAGGGAAATTGATTAATAATCTACGTAATAGTAATCATAAAGTTATTGTATAATCTGCCAAGTTTACCAGTTGGAAAGTACCATAACTTGCACATCAGTTGGAGAAATTCCCTTTCGCAAACTTATCACGTCTCGAACTCTGGCGAAGCGTGACTTAAGTACAACCTGGAATATTCGTGTTAGAAAAGACGGTTTACAAGAGTCAAAGGTACTCACGGTTCTCGTGAAACTGTTTTTAAATCATATCAAACGGTTTTAAAAAAGCACGTGCATCGAAATGATAATACAGATCTGTATGCATATTTATATATATATGTATATATACGTACGATATAGTGGCTCATGAGTATTTCAACAGTTTAAACAAATTTTTTATGGATACAGCTTGCGTCTTGACGAAATGAAACAAATAATTAATTTCGTGACTGAACGATTCAGTCTATAAGAAATCTAGAGAACGAAACGAGAATTTCGTAATAGTGCTTATATACTGTTATTAGTTAAATATTATCTGCAGATATATTTTTAGCCTAAGATTGAAAACTTTTTATACGTTCTTGAGAAAGTTTAGATAAGGAAGTTATTTTTTAAGGTATGATCGAAAGAGCATAGTTGATATATTATCGATTTTCATAGTTGTACTCAATTTTTCAACGTTATTCGTTATTATTTTTATAATCACGCTCTCTTCGTTCTTATAATTTTATAACACGTAGGTTACAGAACCGCGTGTATGTACGTATATTTCCAGACTACCGTTTCGTATACTAATAATTATTGCTGAAATGCAAAATAATGGGTTATACACGTACACGTGTACACACGTGAAAGCATAAACCACACAGGCTACAAATATGGGGTATAAACGACGATTAGTGGGCAAATTTTCGGCATTGTTTCATTGGAATTCGGTATTATCGTTCTATAACATCGTTCCATTGTTCGTATTGCCTTTGACTTGGTTTGAAAATCTGTTGGTGATTTTACGATTATTGAATTCTGCGAATGTCGAAATTAATCGTATTTATACATTATAACATATTTCCTACGTTTTTCCATTTTTGCGAACTCCTTCGAACCTTCCGTATTTTACTATTTAACGTTGACTTTTAATTCGTTATAATTTTTAATATCATGGAAACAGCGTCAATTTAAAATTTATGTAATTATTTTAGAGACCGTACACTTTGCATCTGTATCGCTTTCCATGTATAGGTATTGAACCAAAATTTGACACCAGTTTCACCCAAAACGATACATTTATCGTTTAGTTAATTGATAATCGTATAATAATTGTGAACGAGTTAAATGTACGATTATATGTACAATAACTTGCGATTCGACGTAAATTTTGCATTCTATTAAGTTGCCAATAATCTACGACAATGTTTGATGCGATTGTAAATAATAAAAAATGGAGAAGAATCACAATTCATGGCGTCGATCGTATTCTTCGCGATAATTATATTCACCGTATTTCGTTACCACTTAATACCATCTACATAATGTTATAACGATACATTCCTTCGTATCATCTATAAATTTCACTGGCGTACATTTTATTTATTACATTCATCGCGTGACACTCTACACGCGACCATCGCCGATAATTAATTCGAATTCCTCCCGTTTAATTTGATGCTGCGAAATTATTTAATGCGATTATCGTTATTTCAAGTGCGACACCATGTAATTTGATTCATCCTTGTAACCACCTGCGCATGACATACGTGTAGTATCGTGGACGAAAGGCCTGGGAAATATCGGGCGAACTATGAACAGTGTCGCGAGAGCCGAGGCGCCGTCGGGCCCATCAATGTGTCATCGGTCTTTTCAAGTGCATAGTTTCGTGGAAAAGACCTACGTGACCCTGGCCACGAGCGTCTGTGGAACACGTGTGCGGTGGGCCTAGGAAAAGGACAACAGAATGCGACAACGGCCAGAGGGTCAGTCGAAAAGCAGAGCGCGAGTCGAGAAACCGAGTGCGAGTCGAGGAGCCAAGTGCGAGTCGAGCGGAGACGGAGGTTGCGAGTGGCGTTGCCGAGAGAGTGTGGATTGCGCTGTGTTCTGTACGTTTGGTATGAATAGTTCAAATTAATCAACAACCGTCTTTTTCTGTCTGATTAACATCTCTATTGTCCACGTTTTGTAAACATATTACATCACGATATTACATATTTTTGGGGGCTCGTCCGGGATTGGACAAGACAGAAAACGAAACGGTTTAACAGAGCTATTCGAGCTAGTTGTGAATTTGCCGGTACGCGGTGCGGTAAAAGACGATATCGTTGACTGTTTAAGTTTGTGTAGTGTGAAAAATGGCAAACGTCGGGGACGAACGATTGTCGGGTGAAGAGGGTTCGACGCTGGAGGAGCTGAGGAATAAGCTCGCGCGAATGAACCTCCCTATATCGGGTGCGAGGTCAGTGCTGATTGCAAGGCTGAATCGGGCGTGTAGGGCTGGACAATCGTATCCTAAGGGATCGACGGGCGGTGAAGAGCTAACCGGTCAACGAGATTTAGAAAGTGTACAGAGAGCTGAGCGTGATTGCAACGAAGGTGAGGATGTTGAGAAAATGAATACGAAGGAGTTGAAGGAGCGCCTCGCTAGTTTGGGTTTAAAAACGACGGGAAGAAAAGTAGAATTACGCGCACGGCTACGAGCGGCCATGGATGGTAATGACATATCGTCGGAAGAAGAAAGCGACGACGAAAGTGAGGATGAAGATGACAGAAAAAACGCCAGAGGATACAAGAGAGGTACGCGAAGGTTGTATCAGGACCGTGATGAATATTGTCGAAGGGCATGCGTTGGTTCGACACTGAGTTTTAGAGACGTCGAAGATGCATTAGAGTCGTTTAGTGGCGACAAAGGTGAAAATGTCGAACGATGGTTCGAGTCGTTCGAGGAAGTCGCTGATACGTGCATGTGGTCGGATGGGCAGAAGGCAGTCTGCGCGAGGAAGCTGCTGAAGGGATCAGCGAAAATATTTGCGAGCTTCGAGTGTCATGCCAGGGCTTGGCATGAGTTGAAGAGGGGGCTAGTGAAAGAATTTTCGAGGAAAGTCAACAGTAGGCAAGTTCATCAGAAACTTGAAGAAACAAAAAAGGAGAGTGATGAAGCATGTTTGGCTTACATGTACCGCATGCTCGAAATAGCCAGCCATGTGGACATGGAGGAGGAAGCAAAGGTGGAATACATAGTGGATGGAATAATAGACGACGAGAACAATAAGGCTGTATTGTACGGCGCTACGTCAATCAAAGAGTTGAGGAAGAGGTTAGTGATGTACGAAGAGCAGAAGAGTCGCAGAGCAAAGTCGATTGTGAAGTCGGCTAAAACCCAGAAGAACGGGAAGCCCAGTCAATCTGTAGATGCAATGAAGAAAAGAAGATGCTTCATTTGCGGTAGTGAGGATCATCTAAGTGTTAAGTGTCCGGAGAGGGGAGAAGGTGTTAGGTGTTTCAAGTGCAGCGGATTTGGACATATTGCAGCGAGGTGTACGGCACGACCGAAAGAGACTTGCGTAGTGTCAAGATCCGAAAAGGGGAAGTATGTGAAGGAAGTGGCGATAGATGATTGTAGGTTTGTGGCACTAGTGGATACGGGTAGTGATCTCACGTTCATTCGATCAGACGAGTATGCGAGGTTAGGGTCACCACCGCTAGGTAAATGCAAGCTTAAGTTCGACGGTTTTGGTTCCGCTGGCAATGAGACCTGGGGTGAATTCACTAAGGTAATGACGGTTGATGGGTGTAAACTGCCAATCACTTTGCACGTTGTCTCAAACAAAATATTGACGAAGCACGGCCTGTTGTTAGGCACTGATTTTCTGGATGAGGTAGAGTTACGGGTTAAACGAGGCGAAGTGACTTTCTTGCGGCTTGACGAACAGACTAACAAAGACGTGTCGGATGTGTTTAGAGTTAACGTGGTAGAACAGACTGACGAAACAGACCTAACACACGTACAGGAACCGCATTATCGTGAAGCGATTCGAGATATCGTTAGGGGGTATAGGCCGGAGAAGAAGCGAGACGTCGGAATAACCGCAAAAGTAGTTTTGGAAAGCGACAAGCCGGTAGCGCGAAGACCGCGAAGACTGGCGCCGTCGGAAAGAAAGGAAGAAGATGGTTTGATGGAAGCGTGGACAAACGAGGGTGTCATCAAATCGTCAGACTCGGAGTATGCGAGTCCGATAGGTGTAGTTAGAAAGAAAGATTTGTGTGTGCGTGTGGCTAGATGGGCCTTGTTACTAGGCGAGTTTAAGTATCAGGCGTGTCATCGGCCGGGGAAAAGTATGCAGCATGTAGATGCTCCGAGTAGGAAGCCCCTGCCGAGCACTATGTATGTAACGGAGAGTGAAGACGGGCTGATTGCACGGTTGAGAAGGGCACAGAACAAGGACATCGAAGTCCGTAGGATTTTGGACGCCGCAACGTGCAGTCAGGCCGATGGGCAGGTAGTAAGAAACAATATTTTGTATAAAGAGTGTAAGGACGATGTGCTAATAGTAGTATCGAAGGCGATGCGGGCTCAAGTAGTCAGGCAAGCGCACGAGCGTGGGCATTTCGAGGTTACCAAAACAGAAGCTATGGTCAAGAAGGACTTCTGGTTCAAGGGGTTACGCGAAAAGGTCGAACACGTGGTATCCAACTGCCTTGACTGTAGCTTAACCGAACGAAACATAGGTAAGCTAGAAGGGAACCTGCGAAATTACAAGGAAAGAAGAAAGCGTGTGAAGCAGTACCGAAGGAAGGACCCGCACACACCTCGATTTTATGAAACCTTGGGTCCTAAACGCCGAAAGTGACGCATCTGATGACAGCGAGATAAAAGGCAACATCTGAGGGCAGATGTTATTGCAGGATGGCCGAATGTAGTATCGTGGACGAAAGGCCTGGGAAATATCGGGCGAACTATGAAGAGTGTCGCGAGAGCTGAGGCGCCGTCGGGCCCATCAATGTGTCATCGGTCTTTTCAAGTGCATAGTTTCGTGGAAAAGACCTACGTGACCCTGGCCACGAGCGTCTGCGGAACACGTGTGCGGTGGGCCTAGGAAAAGGACAACAGAATGGGACAACGGCCAGAGAGTGGCAGAGTAATTCTACTTTTCTTCCCGTCGTTTTTAAACCCAAACTAGCGAGGCGCTCCTTCAACTCCTTCGTATTCATTTTCTCAACATCCTCACCTTCGTTACAATCACGCTCAGCTCTCTGTACATTTTCAAAATCTCGTTGACCGGTTAGCTCTTCACCGCCCGTCGATCCCTTACGATACGATTGTCCAGCCCTACACGCCCGAGTCACCCTTGCAATCAGCACTGACCTCGCACCCGATATAGGGAGGTTCATTCGCGCGTGCTTACTCCTCAGCTCCTCCAGCGTCGAACCCTCTTCACCCGACAATCGTTCGTCCCCGACGTTGGCCATTTTTCACACAACACAAACTTAAACAGTCAACGATATCGTCTTTTACCGCACCGCGTACCGGTAAATTCACAACTAGCTCGAATAGCTCTGTTAAACCGTTTCGTTTTCTGTCTTGTCCAATCCCGGCTGAGCCCCCAAAAATATGTAATATCGTGATGTAATATGTTTACAAAAAGTGGACAATAGAGATGTTAATCAGACAGAAAAGACGATTGTGGCTTAACTTGAACTATTCATACCAAACGTACAGAAAACAGCGCAATCCACACTCTCTCTCGGCAACGCCACTCGCAAACTCCGTCTCCGCTCGACTCGCACTCGGCTTCTCGACTCGCACACTGTTTCTCGACTCGCGCTCTGTTTCTCGACTCGCACACTGCTTTTCGACTGCCACTCTCTGGCCGTTGTCCCATTCTGTTGTCCTTTTCCTAGGCCCACCGCACACGTGTTCCGCAGACGCTCGTGGCCAGGGTCACGTAGGTCTTTTCCACGAAACTATGCACTTGAAAAGACCGATGACACATTGATGGGCCCGACGGCGCCTCAGCTCTCGCGACACTGTTCATAGTTCGCCCGATATTTCCCAGGCCTTTCGTCCACGATACTACATACCAAATACCTGTGAAAGTACAGCCGGCGAAAAATATACACGGATTCGAATCGTCGCGTCGTCGACACGACGGAACATTAGAATATCGAATGCGTGCAGTTTCCCCGGTATGTGCGTCGTTGCGTGTTGTACAGCTTTTCCTCTGTATTTAACCTACTCGTGTCGCTATTCCCTTTAAATTTTCACCTAACTCGTGTACCATTGCAACATTAATTCATTCAACGTAACAAATAGAAACAACAAAGGAGAAACGATGTTACGCGTTTCGCGTTTGTGAGCTTGATAATTACTACAGTTACCTTTGAATTTGAACATTTCAACAGGGAAGTTTCAAATTTGCCTTAAACTTGTCGCTTAAATCATATTTAATTATGTTTGAAGATCAGAGGAGAAAATCATGATACGTGTGCTCACTTTACCGCTAAACGGAAGAATTTTAGTACGATAGGATCGAAACTGAAGACAACCTGTTAGGACCAGATCTATAACTCTTTTAAAAATAGCTGACAAATTGACGAAATTTTACGAAAGTCAAAGATACAATTATTAGGACAAGCAATGTTTTAGTGCCTCCGATGCCATAATATTATTACGAGAAATATTTGTCAAATTTTGAAAAGAACAAAAAAATATGTTTAATTTCAAAACCAAATATACAAACAAATGTTATAATCGTTACGACGCTAATTAACAGCGTAATGAACTTTGAAACTGTTTTCTCGTAAAAGGTAAAGGAAATGTGACTTATTATTATTACTGTTATTATTGTTATTGTTGTTGTCGTTGTTGTTGGTGTTGTTGTTGTTGGCGATGTTGTTGTTGTTGTTGTTATCGTTAGTGTTATATTCATCTATTTAATACGTATGCATCAATATGACTCACGAACTTTCCCTCTAGTCTTTATTCGATGATTGTATCCTATCGTACTGATTTTATTCTGTTCGATCTTATTCTAATTCGTTTCATTTTAGATTTTTATTTTAGGTGTTCGATAATGTAGCGGTCATTTCCGAGACACGGTTAAATAATTTAATACTTTCTTTGTCCACATTTTAGTTGCGCTATTGCTTCCTCTTTTAGCGTTCCGTAATCCATTCCTAATTGATCGGTCACTCACGATATCCAATTTACATCTGCCCTCGTTCCTTACTAATTGTCCCGAATTGCTGCTTCTATGTTTCGTACGATAATGCATGTATCGTAGCTGTGAAAACAGCGAAAGAGTTATTTGCGTTCGTTTATTAAGATTCTATACGCGCGTATGTATTTTATAGTTTCCATTTACTATTACCATCTATTATTGCGTGTACATACGATCCAAAATATTTAGATATAGAAATATCATCGTTACTCATAAAAAACATAGTCCGTATAGAGTAACGCATATGTTAATCCTTACTTAACGATCCGAACAATTCTAAGAATAATGAATAGAACAATGAATGAATGAATAATGAATGAATAGAACTGTTACGCCGCGCGACTCTCTGCCTGGCCCAGGTCACACACCGCGGGCCAGACGGACACCAGAGGTCCGCTCTTCCGTACGGCGTACCCTCAATAGCCTTAAGCACCGTCCATAAATCATAGATTTACGAGAAAAGGTCCTTTAAACAAAACAAACAACTGGTCCCGAGGAGTTTCTAAACACTATTGTCTACCACGGCAGGACAAGGGAAAGTTGTTTTTTTGTCACGCACGCGGCAACTTTCCCCCCATTAATAACCTTCTCTCGAGGGCAGTTAAGACCCTTCGTTTGAGCAATTAAAAACGAAGGCTAATCCCTCGCTCTCCTAAATAACATCGGCACGAACAAATCCGATGGTCCCGTGCGCTAGACTGATCCTTAGCCTTCCTCCGAGACAGCATCGTCTCCCAAGACCACTGATTTCACATCCTTCGAACGGTCAACATCCTTCGAGCGGGTATACACACCCGCAGATCAGTCACTCACTCATCTCGTACATACGCACCAGTGTAACTATCCTCGTTATAAGTTGTGGAATAAACGGTGACCTAACTTACTACTGTGTAATATTCAATCAACCACCTCTGTTATCCTACCCGAAACAGGGGAACGACTACTTCGCGGCGTTGATTCACCGAATCGTAGCGAGAATTTACGCCTCTCGCTGACGCGTTTTCCTAGCGACCGCGTCTCTCCGCGATCGGTCGTAACAAGAACAATGTCTATTAATAGAAAATAGATAATAGATATAGGGCAAGCAATTTCGTTCTGACGAGTGTAACAACATGTTCGTAACGTTTGTGTAAAGTTTCTTTTTTCGTCCACTTCCTTCCTGTGCAATCTATCGAGCGAAGATATTAATCATCAACTTTGATATACGACACGTGGCACTAAATGTGTACAACGCCCAGTGGCGTGTCACGAAGCGATGCAGATTTATTGTATATTAATTTGTTATTTTAATTAAACCTAGTTGGTAGTCTTCGTTAGGAAGATCTATCAGGTTCGGTATATTCGGTATATACCAGACTGCGTTTAAGATTCGTCATGCTATCGTGTTCTGCCATTTTTCGATAATCTTTAAATTTCAGTCACGCGTCATTCTCCATATAGGGCAGACGTACGTTCAGATTCGTTTCGACACATTCGTTTTACGTAATAACAATTTATACAAATAACAAATAACTGCCAGACAAGTTCTAATTCGAATTGTAAATTGTAATATATACTGACTTGACGACGTTAACTTCAATTTTCCATGTTCTCGACAAGACTGCTATTTCGTTAAGCCGTGATTGTAATTTGTCCGAAGCTTCGCTAGATCGACGTCGGGAGCTAGGATTTCTGTGTCATCGGTATATCTTCCGTTTATACCAAATAAACAGTTCAAACAAACCTACTAAACACCAGCTTAACAGACATCTTTAATCTACCTCCTTCTTGAACGTTAATATCGTTCAAGGTTCGCGATCTCAACCGAACTGTTGCAACCCGACTGATCGCCACTTAGTTGATAGGTCGCGACAACATTGTTACACGAGTGGATCGCGATCACGAATACGATTACAAGCGCTTGAACATTAGCTATGTTGTCAAAACAAATTCGATCCGCTCGGCTGCTATAACGCGCGTCTATTTCTGTAAAGTGAATTAATTCCGCTAACAAGTCGGAACTATTTTTCATATAAATGCGAGGATATATGTACATGTTATATTTCATATAAATACGAAAAAGGAGCGTGTTATGTTATTATACGCACTTGGATAGACTGTAAGTATAATTTTAATTAAAAGCAGGTATAAGAAAAACTTTCCTCATGCATAGTACAAAATGTCGGATATAAATTTCATTAAAGAAAGAAAATTAAATTATTTTCGCTGAAAACTTGAGACAATTGAAATAGAGTGCGAATTACGTACAATCCTTCGAACGCAAGACAAAGAACTAATTGCCAATTAAGGAACAAATCTATATTCAAATAGGCAACAAATTCCTATGCAACTGATCGAAGTAAACTATTATAAAGGTTCGATCCTCGAGACTCGTGTAATAGCTGCTGACTCTAAATTAGAAAGAATTCGGCACGCTGTTCATAGTGCTCGTAATTCGCGACGCGCTAACGTATCCATCCTTTCGAATGGCTCGCAGACCTATTTTGTCTCGCAGATAAGACAGCAGACCGCCTTTTCCGCACGTTTCGCGGTGTCCGTAATTCATAAAAAGGAAATGTCTTCTTTAATGATTTCGGCCAGAGACGTTATCTTGAAATGAATATAAGAGGACACGCTCGCTACGGAAAAACAGCTTTACAAAGTTAATGAAACGGGCTGTTATGACAAGGTTTCGGCTATTAAACTATGGACGAAGTGAGGCGAAGAAGTTGAAAAAACATACTGTTGAAAATAGGTTAAATTTCTCACGTACCGTCCGAGTTAAAATTTTATTTCTCAAAAACAGCGACTGTTCTTGACCGTGGCATAAACGAAACCCTCTGAGTTTCCGGATATAACGCTCAACAGTTGCTACTAACTCTTACCAATATGAACTCATAAATTTCACAGTGTCGCCTGATAATTCATTATCAACGAAACAAGACGACATTGTTAAAGATCTGAATTTAACACCATTTTAGCAATCAACGTGTCTCAATTATCTTTTCCTTCGTATGTAGCATGAATATCTTGGTTATCTCAACGATAATAATTATTTCCAACATTCTTCAACAAAGATGACGTAATAATGCGTAAGCAACGATATTATCCTCTCAAATAGTACTAAAGCGAAGAAGACGTTAACGATATACATATGCCAATCTAGAAACTAGCGGGTAGTACGTGGCCAGGATTCTCTCTCGGACTGCTCGCGCGCCGCATTGTGTCCCTTTTTTCGCATCGGTCCTCGGCTGGTCAGTCGCTCATGACGTCCAATTCATTTTTGCATTCGTTTCGTACCGATGCTTGTAAATTGGACTTGCTGTAATTCAAAGAGAGAGAGAGAGAGAGAGAGAGAAGAGAGAGAGGAAAACCGTGGGTTTGGACCGGGTAATCTCGACCAAACGCCAGTCAGCAAATGTCCGTGCTACGTCCAAAACGATACGACGCGACGTACGCGTACACACACCAGTGCCCTCGTGTATGTAGAAAACGGAAAGAGAGACAGTCGGATGACAGAGCGAGGAAGGAGCCAGGGACAAAACGAAAGGGAGAGAGATGGAGAGAGAAATTCGAACCGCTTTGCAACTACCTCACAGTCACGGGTGCATGAATATGCTACCAAGGGCGCACACATGACTGCAATTCACCAATAAACCGCATATTAATCACAGCTGCAGAGTGACATTTTGTGAAGCACCGTCGACTACATAGTGAAACGCGTACAGATTATAATATAGAACGGTCTTCTCCGGAATAAAAGGATTAGCGATATTCTTATCGCTTCGTAACCGTCGTCGTCAAGGACTTCGTTCCTATGAAATTACGACGTACGCGCTGGATGATACGATGCGACGAGCGATTGCGAACGTCTTAGATGTTGTGCGATGATTCTTCGGTTAGCGAGTCTTAGTCTTATCGTTAGCAAGGTTCGTATATTTATTAACGAACGAACGAGTAAATGTTTCTGTGTTTTGTGATTTTCTATCGTTTAATTACTATTTTCCTTATTATCGGACGTTATACGGGTTATTCTTTAAAGGTATTTCGGAACAAATGTCCGAACATGTTCACGAGCCTGTGTTTTATTAATACAATCTTAGCTTTATGAAATAATTACGCCGAAAATGTGTGTGATATATACCGATGCAAAATATATGTAATTTAAAGCTTAGTTTGTGTAACAATCGCTAATATCAATGGAAATATTCGAGTTTGGTAAGCTTTGTAATGAAACTGCTGTCACGACCATAATAGAATACCAATAACTTTGATAGCATCTTTGATGGTTGCGAATAGTTGGAGCACTTACATATAATATCGAACACGTTAATATGTAGCACGCCGTGAAGGTTCGCTTGTTGATTCAAGATGAAAACTCGTTAATGTACAATACAAAACTCAAAGAAATTTCTATAGAAAATTTAATTTACAATGTTATTTCAAATTATTTCTGGACTAACGGAAAATTTTATTTTAAACGACGCTATAAATTTACATTTCAACTATTCTTTTTCAATAATTTTATTTAATTTTCAAGAACTTGTACCGTTAAGCACGCCGATCTGTTTTTTATAATATTCATAAATAATAATCGTTTGTTTCCGTTGTATACAAAATTATATATATTACAACGAAGATTATACTTTAAAGTATAACGAAATTATAAGTATACGCTATATATTTGTTACTATCACAAAATAGAAATAAAAGCATTGATTTTGTCTAACAAAGTGATTTTATAGCGTGTATTATTATTCTTTCATCGTTTTATTATAAAATAGGATATACAGATAAAAGGCAGTGATATTAAATAAAATATGTAGGACTTAACTAAATGTATAACAGTATTTTCTTCATCAACGTAGTATCGTACACCAAGTATTTGTCATTGGTATATTTCTATCTGTAAATGTTACCATTGACCTGTTGTTTCTTAAGTTTACAATTATTTCGCCGAATCTCTTCTATACGC
This sequence comes from Bombus vancouverensis nearcticus, assembly GCF_051014615.1. NCBI lineage: Eukaryota > Metazoa > Arthropoda > Insecta > Hymenoptera > Apidae > Bombus > Bombus vancouverensis. The sequence goes on from NC_134920.1 coordinate 247,898, forward strand.
AAAGCGTATCTTTCTTCTTTCCAATAAATTTACTCGAAGGAAGAGAAATAAGAGACGATTAAATTCTATATTTTAAACTTCGTATTATTTCTTTCTCCAAAAGTATTCGTACACGTTATTCTAATAATTATTCGATTCTTCAAATCTTTGTTATTAGTCAACAGACACTTTTGTTCTGTCTATTAGTCTTCTTATTTAAGAAAAACAGGATTAACTTTCGTCGTTTATAATTTTAAAACATGGAACAAAAAAGTAGAACTTTTGAGCGTACAAAAGACTGCCTTTATTAAAATAAAAGGCTACAAAATTTCTCTTCAACGTTGGAACATTTTAACAATGGCTTTATTATTCCTGCATACGTTAGGAAATAAACATATTATTGTTATATATATTGTTTATATATATAAACATATTGTATGTTATATATTCTTTATTTAAATAAAAAGTGACTCTTCTTTTAAGTCTACGAAGACTTGAACGAACGTGATTGTATATTTAACTTCCGGTTGAAACGATCGATGCGTAAAAAATTTATTTAAAATAAAACTAATCGTATCCCGATTGAATCGTCGCGTAGCTGCTCGCAACAATTTATACAATATATCTCTACCTCATTTTTCCTTCCAACGTTCCTATCTTTGCTTTATCAATCCATTACTTTTTCCCTTCTCGCGAACGATTCTCTTCGTCGATCGTTCATTTCTTTGTTCAATTGGCTCAACTATCTATCGATTCTCCGGATCTCTCCTTTCATCTTTATCTTTTTCTCTTCCGCCGCTTCCGACAAACATGCGTTGTTAACACGTAACTGTTTACGATCAGATGAAACGAATGCACGTAATTCCGTTTGATTCGAAGCTGGACAATCCCCCTGCTCTGTTTCTGTACCGGAGCCCAGCGTTGTTCGGCCGCTGGATTGCTGGAAAAAGGAGATAAACGAATTACCCCGTTCGCCAAACAAAACTTCCATTATTTGTGCCGGCGTGGCTCAGTTCGTTACGCAAGACTGTGCCTGCCTCATTCTGTTCGACGCAGCTTCGACGCAGCTTCGACGCAGCTTCGACGCCCCGGATCGATGGTCGTTCGAAAAACAGGCCGTTGCTAATACTTTCCAACAAAAAAAAAAAAAAAAAAATGCGCTGTTCACCGAAATTCTCTCGTACAGGTGCATGACACGCATTCGCGTGTAGCTTAGACGCGAAAGGGCGCGCAAGTAACTACTTGCGTAATCACGAAAATTGGCGTTTCATGGTCGAGCGTCGATACAAATTGGCGAATGATTTGTTTCGATTTCGGTTTAAGCTCGCTGTTTGTTAGTTCGCTGAAAATACTGTAGGAGCTTCGCGAGTTAATTTCTCGCGGTATTATACGTGTACATTGTGGCTCTAAAGTTTAGAACGCTCTTCGTGGAAACGATGGAAACTTTTATACGTTATTTGTACCGTTGCAGTTGAATCGGCTGCATTTTTAACGAGAACGTCGATGTTCATAGCGTTGTTGAAAATGATATGAATCGGGATACGATGTAACCATGTTCGGGCACATTTTATTTGAAATAAAGCAAAAAATAGCAATTTGAAACAATTAATCGTTTCAATTAATCGATTATTCTGATTTTAACAATAACATAGAGAAAGTAACTTCACTGTGTTTCACATTCGAATAAATTATTTGAAATAATTATTAATAATATACCATTAAGTATATATGTGTAGAGAAAAGCAGTACTTTGGAGAAAATATTTAGAAATTTGTGGGAAAGTCTTTTAGGAAGCTAAATTTCTCTTTTCAAAAAATAACAACGGAAAGATTTATCTTTATTTTCATCGAATTAATCTTTCACGTTTAATCGTCAAGAATTTAGGCCTGCATGTGCCACTCAAACTAATTGGAAGATTTCTTACGTAGCTGCCGCGAGCTCCATTATTTTAAAGACAAAGCTGTAAAGCACAATGCTCTATAGACGAAATTCGCATAAAATGATTACTATACCTATTGAATTCGTGTCTATTATTTTTCTATTTATTTCTATTTAATCGCATTTCTCGTGTCAGCATCGGTATAATTCTACTTCTTCGAAATTTCGCCTACCCTAAATTATTTCGATTGATTCAGTTAGCGGTTAATTAGTAGCGCGCAGCAAATAATATTTTAAGCGACGCGTATTAAATGGAAGATCGTGTTAAATGAAATATTCGACGTCCCCTATAATTTTTCAGAGAGAATATCGGTTTTATTCTTCTTGACCTGGAGAAATATTAAAGTTTACACGAGAAATCCGGCTTATACATCGGTTTTTTCCGAACGACCGAAGGTCTGCTAATTAGCCACTAGATCTCGTTTTTTGCCATCGTTAGCGGACAACAGAGGCTCTTGGCCGAAGATGGTTAGAGTCAATGTAAGACCACTCGCCTTTGAGTGGTGCTCGAAATTGGTTTTAATTAAATTTCAACAATACGTTTCCCTTTCGCGCTCTACCGATCTAAGCGAGTTATCGATATTGTTCCAGCGAAATAGTTGTTGTCAGAACCAGTCACGTTGGATTTCAGCGGGGCAAGCGATTTTAATTGCAACGAAAATAATTACTCGCAATTAGTTGGCGAGAGAGTGTCAAGTATACTATATTGATTAGCAAGGAAACGATTATGATTTTCTTCGCTCTCTCCTTGAAAGAAACGCGCATTCGAAGCTAATTAAACGGTTTCATCGAGCAGTTCTACGAAAAAGTTTCGAACCGGTCGAAACGTAAGAATCCTCTTATTATTATATCCCAAAAAGTTAATGGCATTTATCGACAACCGATCTTATCGTTAGTTTATATTCTCTTTCGATAATTTAGATTCGTTGCAGGATATTTAAAATGGTCAAAGAGTTTATAGGATGGGATAAATATAAAAAATAAAACAGGACGTTCGATCGACTTAATTATCGATCTATTAGATTTTAAAGATCGAGTATTTTCATCGGAATTTTCCTATCTCGATAGCTCCACTCTCCAATATTCAGAGAAATAAAATTTTATAACTGTATCTTTTGTTACTGTGTAGTCGAGCGAAGCAATCTCCAATAGCGACAGAACACTCTGTGAAATACAGTACGTGATTGAAACCTATCAATTTTTAAGACCGAATCTTTCGAAATTCATCTTGTATTCGCGTTTCGCCATTCATTTCCTACAGCTTGCAGGCGTACATTCGATATAGTCCATTGATACAACAGCCACCCCATTCTCTACTCTTTCGTACAATTTTTATTACGCATACATATGGCCTTTCCTTTTTGCCGGCATAATTGCCATCAAGGCGGATGAAAAATTATCGTTTCGTCTAAAGGAAGGTAGGTATATTTTGCGATGGTAGACAAGTTTTCAGTTTTCTGAATGAATTCAAAGTACGAAGAAGTATAAAATATATAGTCATCGAATCGATCTTCGTTCAACGTTGTATTTTTCAACTACATTTTCCATTACATACGACACAACTAATTATTTTTTCAATTAAATATTCAATATTATTCGGTGATTTCGCTATTTTATTAATGCTATCCTTTGAATCAAATGCATTAAATGCGCTAATACAAGTAAATTAAATTAGATAGTCGAATAACTACCGATAACGATAGTGAGAATGGAAAACGAGTCAGACGTTCTATGATTTTGCCCAACCAAAGACAGCACAAATTTCAATCTCTTGCTCTAATCTCTTTGTCGTATGTCTCGTGAACTTTACATTTTCTGTGTTTACTATACAAGCGATATGCAACATTTTACAAAATGATTAGGTCGAAAAGCGGAAACCTAGTGAAGCGTAAGTAGCACGTGTAGCGTATCTACCATTACCTTTCTTCAACTTTTCAGATTCCGAATTCTTTTTATTTCTGGATTCATGTCACATTTCCTAGAATTTTATGTATAGATTTTATATCGCATCTCGGCCATTTTACTTTATCTTCTGCGTTATACATCGCGGCTTTTAATAAAGCACAAGGTTACTCGATTCGATATTACAACTCATTTCACTTAACGTTGCATCACGTTTTTACGAATTAAAGAAAACTTCTCGTTTGATGTGTCACAAATCAACTGGAAATAGTATATAGTTAAAATTCAGAAAAAATATATACGTTTTATTACCATGTGCATTACGAATTTGATAATTCGTTCGGATTAAAAATATTCTTCGAATACGAAGAGCACAGCTGTGGGGTATTCGCGTACTGTTTTCCACGGAACAAGTACTTATACGATCTATGCATATAGATTGATACGAATATCTGTCTAGGTGCGCGATAGGTTGACCTGCGTTCAGTCAAGCTCATTAATATGCCTTTTGCACGTCTTGTCAAAAAGTGCTTCCGTTTTAGATTCGTAGATCGCATAATTCGATGGATAAGATAGATAAGATAAATTATAACCTCCGATTATTTCATATAGGATTCCAGCTCATATAGGATGTATACCGCCGTTAAAATATCAGCATCAAACGTATAAAGTTGTTACATAACTTTCGTCTACTGCTATGTTCATCTTTGAATCGTGTATAGCAACGTTTACAGTCATAGGAATTATTTCGTAGTCGGTTTTCGAGCATTTCGTTATCATACGAATACGCGAGAAACGTTTGAGAAGGAACTAAATGATGTTTAAAAGTAGACATGTGCTTCGACTACGAGAGCAGATAATTAAAGTAATTAAAGTAAGGTTGTAATTTGTAACCAAGACCTGTGGTATCTGAAGCAAATGAAAGAAGTCTGGTAGCATTTAAGGAGAGTCGAACAAAGTAGTGGTGTTCCGGAGATCGCTTAAACGTCAATTAACATATTATATTCGGGTTTCGAAGACCTACGTCGCTAATGTGATAATACATATTCAAATAAGGCTTTCGCATTTTACTAGGGAACCGTTCGAAGACTGGCACGAAGGAGGTCGAGGTGCGAGATGAAAGATCGATAGAATAAAAGACAGCGAAGTCTCCGTTGCTCGAGCAATTACGTTAAACTACATTAGACATCGTTAGCTTAATCAAGCTAAATTAGACTTGGTTTAATTAATTGAACTGTATCTTTAAACTCTGCCGGAGAAGTACAATGTAATTGTATGACGTGAACTAAAATCGGTGCTCGTGCGAGTCTTAAATCGTCGATGTTCGTTATGCCCATTATAAAGAACGGTATTACATGTCGCACACGTGTGATAGCTTTATTTTAATTGCATAATATTAATAAATATTAAATATTAATCGACGTTCGATTTTACTTTAAATATCGTTCAACATGAATTTTCTTCGACAATTTTGATTACGTTAATCAAGCTATAATTAAGCGGCCTGTACACACGCGCTTCTACGGGAATTAAAGTCAACCTTTATTCTTCCATGGAACGAGAATGAAATTTTCATTTGCCAAAGCGTAGAAAACCTGCCCAATTATCTTACGATCCCGACAAAAGTTCTGGCACCGTCGCTGTTACATTTTCAAATTAGTTGCCTGGCCGATCGCGAAGCTATTTTATTTTTACAACTTGGAAGAAGATTAATTTTTTCTTTCTAGCCGGGTCAGGGTCCCGTCGTAAAAACCCTGCGTATAATTTCACGCAGTTTCTCTATGCACTGATCTGTACAGGAGGGTTCAACATCGGGTCGAATTGAAATTTCAATTTCACGCTTTATCGATTTCACCATCGATAATTGCAAATTGTGGTCAATCTGTATAAGAATCAGCAATCGACATAATTATATAATACGTCGAGTGCACCGCGAGTCCGTAATTACATTAACACTATACTAACGGCAAATAGGATTATCGTAAAATCAACTTATATTCGATATGTGAACATCGCATCGATACAAATATTAAGTTCATTTTTCGTCGTTACCACGAAGAACAGTTGAACTAATAAAGATCCTCGACGCGAAATAAGATACTACATTATTCTTATTAGACTGTCTACAATGCAGTGCTATACATTTTTGAAGACCCTAGTTGTATGTTAAATATTCGGAATATGCAGTTCGTGTTTACGTAATAATGATATATTTTACATCACTAGACATCGTTACTACTATGCTTTGGATATTTTATCGTACATTCTTCGGTACTATTTTCTATTTATAATATTCAATAATATTTAACATTTTAATTTATAGATTCGAATAATTGAGAAAAAAGTACGTTTGTTATTTCGATGCGTCGCATCCGTGCATAAATTTTTAGAAAAATATTTCGTCTTATGAAATTGACATTTACAAGAAAGGTGCGACTATCTACCATGAGAGAATACCTAATTCTTCGTTTAAACGGCTAAAGTAAAAATTACTTTAGAATTTGTATTGTATCGAATAATAATATATATATATAATAAATATTAAAGACACTCATAGTCGATTTAATAAGATAAAATCTATAAAACATTCGAACATCTTCGACTCAACGGTATTCGCTATTCGTCAAAGTGAAGCAACTTTTCGTTTTAAATAACTGATAAATGTGAATATTTCAGTGTTAAATTTTCTTAAATTTCCGCTTTGCGTTTCTTTCGAAGGTATAATAGCGGCAACGCCAAACCAGGTTAACCGTGTTAAGAGAATAAGTTTTTATTTATCTTCGCGTATATCTTTGTTGATATTCGGACTACGCAGAAATTGATTTATCAGATCATTTTACATATTTGAAACTTGTCAGGGAAATCGAGTTGTTATATAGATAATACGATCAACCAAAAATTAACTGAGAAAGAGGAATGACATACGACTGCCCGTAGCTCTCTCGAAGATCTCGTGAGAAACTGACAAAAATGTACGACGCATCGGGAAAACGCAGTTGGTACTTTCATTTCTAGGGACTTGATTATTATGAAAGCGCGAGCACCGTGCAGTCTGACGACTACCACTTATCACGGAACCGTGATAACTACTTACCTACCTGCTCTTCTTCGTTTTCCCTCTCTACCTTCCCTGCCCCTCCTCTTTTCCTATTCCATCTTTACCGTAATCACAGTGTTTTAATGTGCCAACGTTCGTTTCTCCGATTCTCCTCCCAACGCCTAATTATTAGATCAACGAATACACGAATACGATACAGTCGTCGTGGACTTATTTTGCATTCCAACGAATCACCGCCAACAGATTATACTTGGATTTCCTTCTTAACAGAATACAGTTGCAAATTCTGACACGTTTAAATCAAATTAACCTGTTCGATAAACGATCGTTCGATCATAATATCAAGAATAGCGATCGACAACTTATGATTAAATAATTTACGCTATATTAATCGTCGATCAATTGTTACAATTGTTTCATCGATTGTGATACAACAATCCATCCTAATGATTTATGTAACTATTTTTTAACAAGTAATTAATAAATAATAATTAGTCAGTTTATTTAAATATTTATTTATTTTTTCCTTTCATCGTTGTATCAATTAAATATTAAAACACTTAACCCAATACGAAAATAACGTATAAATCTGGCTTTTCAGATTTGTATAAACTGCAGCCTGTCAGCTTTCTATTTTTATCAGATATATCGTTCGATGCAATTAGTTACTGATACGCTCCGAATCGAGTATTTTCGAAGAACCGCCGCGTCGCCAGTAATTGCGTAGGATTATCCAGCTGAAAAGTAATGACAGCCTGTGCAGAACTAAGTGACAGACGTTTTCACCTTTTTGACATTTCCTTGTTATCGATTGGCTGCTCGTTAACGACGCATTCGCTATCGGGTTTGACCCAGTTACTTAATTTCCTTGTTCTCTCTTTTCGACATTCTTGAAATGTTCACCCTCTTCGCGAAACAAATCCAATTCCTACTTAACATTTTCTGATGCGGCGTCCTTACAGACGACAAAATTAGAACCATCACCACGTTATTTCGTTTCAGGTTTTTAATCTGCATGCAGATGAAGCATGCTTACGGTACAGCGTAAGAGGGCGAATAAAGTATATATCACGAGATAGTTTTATAAAGAAATTTATTCCTCGGTGTACTTTGGTCGACCAATAAGAAGACACAATTTGCCGAATACAATTGTATTCACCACGATATTAAGTTTTTGATATTCTAATCAGACATAAAAGGGAGAGAGGAAAAAGGGCATAATGGAATTTATATGACAGGTATCTTTCGGAAAACCTGGATGACTCGTGGATGACGAATGAATTTAATACGTTATTCGGACAAGTGATATTTTTTAACATCTGGTTACACGGTTATATCTCTCGCTCAAAAGCACGAAATTTGTTCATCGACGGCATTCCTTTCTCTATCTCCTATAGTTTCCGAGAGATTCGAGAAAATATAATAAGACCTGACCTGAAAAATACTGATATACGTATATATTACAATTTATGTCGTTTCGAACGTCTACCGCAACGCTTTACTCGTAACCGAGTTTTATCGTTAACTTAGGAATACATAGGTGGAAACCAAAGTTTGGTCAAACGGGTCCCATATATTGTAAACAGCGACGCTGAAATGATTATGTACGTCGGAAAGAAAATACGGTACGAGTAGATTCCTAGAGTGGTAACAAGTGAGAGAAATGACGAAGAGAAAAAGCAGAGGAGAAAGAAGGAAGGAGATAGAAAGAGCAAAGAAGGCACGAGTTCTCAGCGAAATTAAAGCTTAATGCTTCTAACGAATACCGCGACCGACGGGGATATAAATCCAGTACGGGCGGAGAATTTGAGAGGGTCGAACGGTAAGAAGGCGGAGAGATGAAATAGGGTAGGAAGGATAACGAGGCAGCGAAAGCCAAGAGAGGGAGAGAGATGGAGAGAGACAGACAGAGAGAGAGAGAGAGAGAGAGAAGGAGGAGGGGACCGAACGTCGAACGAAAACGAAAATACTCGTCGAACGAAAAAGAAGTGCGTTTAATTAAACCGACAAATAAGTGCGGCTCTGGCATTACCGGCCGTCGCTTCCACGTTTTCTGCAGCCGCTGCTGCTTTGTGTTTGCGGATCCCTCGCGCTCTGGGAAAAGGCGAACGTCGAATATAAGTTCGATGGCGGCGCTTCAACCTACGTTTCAATTTGAATACTCGGCCACGCGAATATCGCCGATCGCCGCGCCATCTAATTAAATTTTCAATTAATCACGCGATCGTAACGCAACGTTATAGTTACCTGCCATTGATTCCGGGGAGGGCGGCGGACGCCGTATGTATGACGCCGAGGAAACGGATGTGTAGCGTACAGCCAGCGGAAGTACCAAGGAGCGGGATGTGGCAGCAGGGTTACCAAAGATACGTACGTTAAGTAAAGGCGATAGCCTTGGAAACGTAGCGCGACTCTTTGACCACTAATTCTCCATGGAATTATCGTAAAAGTTTTGTTTGCGGGTCGAGAGCACGGATGTTTATCTCTTTATACTCTGAATACGTAGTACGCTTTTAGTAGTTAGTAGCTTGTACATGTATGTGCGTATCAGTTGATGGGACTTTTGCATCCGGTATTCCAACAGTGTGGCTAGAAATAAAACTGTTTTCACGCTCTTTTGCGTTGTATTATTTAAAAGTTACGCGTGTACATTTTTATTCTCCTTTTATTCGTATAGTTTTATTCGTATCTCATCGTAACGCGAATAATCTATACGAATTGTTAGTTACTGATTTTCAAATTCCTGATATTGAGAAATTACAATCGATTACGACGTTCTTTCTCGAGTGGATAGAATTTCAAGTGTAAAGAGTCGAATATTCTCGAAGGAGAAATTTTAACAAGTACCGATAATGCAATGTGATTTCTGTATTGTACGAAATAACACCGTGAAACACCGTTATCGATAGAGTATTTATTTAGTGGAATATTTCTCGTTCATCAGAGAAACGTATTTCGTTATTTATAATAGATGGGAAAAGCATACTCGAAATAACAGAAAATGCGATTTCATTCGCGTTTCCTTTTTTTTTTTTGCACGTTTAAAGCGGTTCCTACGCGATACGGAATTTGAGACAAACAGGCAACTTGAAGAGATTGGGAAGGATCAGTTCGGAACTCGGACTATTTCGGTTCAAAGGCATACATATGTATATCTGAAACTTAAAAGTCTGGAAAAGACGCTAAGGTAAAGTTCTAAGAAGTCCGTAAAATGCCATCAAACCACGTTTCTGACCGTTTCATAAATCGCCAAACGTATACGTATATACGTATACCGAAAAAGTAAAGGATTTAAGTAAAAACTGTTTTCAATTTTCAAAGTCGTGCGAAATATATACTATCAAGTTATTCGACGATTTAGAAACTCCGTTATTTTGCAGTAAATTACATACTTTATTACATGGTCGATATTTGAATTTTTCGTTGTAGTCAATTTTACTTAAAGAAGGAAATATGTTATTGACGCAAAAAGGGGACGCCTCTTTTATTGAAAAATTGCAGTAGATGTATTCTTCTCTGTTTTGTAAAAACTGAGGCAACGAGAAAAATACACGAACCTAAGTCTCTAGAAAACGACTTAATAAGAATACACGCTTCGGAATAACGAATGCGCCATATTTATTATATAATGTTTCTTTTAAGCTAAAAAATTCTTACTAATATATCACGTTGAAGCATCATATTTTCTTCGAGTCCTTTAAATAAACGGCGATGTAAAAGCACGAAACGGATCGATAATTTGGTATGGATGAAGTTGCGTTTCTTACTCGAATATTCTCCCTAGGGAGACGTTAATTTTTGAAAGACTGGCAATAATGTTTGAAACGACGCAGAACGTTTTGCATTGATCGACGAACAGTCGCATCTCCTTCGTGTCCCGTACGTACAACACGATACGTCGGAAGGAAGCCAAAGTAATCGCAACCGCAAGATAATCTTCTCCATTTCTTACCTTCGCGTTCCCTTACCGAGCGTCGCGGTAGAAAACTGCGTTATATTGCGTTTCTGCATGCATACTGTGTTTCGTGACGATTCATTCTGCGTGCTCGTAACAACAACAACTTCTTGTTCGTTCCGAGTAAGTACATATCTCGATGCGAGAAATTTCGTATTTGTTTTCTTCCTTTCTATTTTTACTTATCGATATATTTTACGATATACATTACTTATATTTTGTATATTTTATGTATCTTATATATATATATATATTTTTTTTTTTTAGAAAAGTACGAGTTGTTATCGTTCCTTGTATATTTGAAAGAAGTGACACGATCAAATTACTTGTTGCAATAACGATATAGTAAAACTAGCAGCGATTAATAATTTAGTCTCGTATTATTTTATCGAAATCTTTTATTTTGTTATGGTTAATCTTCAATCTTATCATAGATTCTTTCAATTCTAACATACAAGAACGTATATAACGTTGAAAATCGCCATGTGCAAAATATCGTTTACTAACAAGTATAGTTAAATAGTTGAAATATCTATTTTCACAGATATTCATAGAGGAAATCCTTCTACCGGATTCCTTTCTCCCTCACCTTCGCGTCTACGATCCACCATTCTTCCCTGGAAAAGCTATTCTATTACGTTGATAATGAGATTTCAAAGCTATCAATTGCCATTATAATCCACCGCCAATATCCTCCCTATATCGCCCAAATAACTAAATAAGTAACTTCCTCCGTGCTTAATCGTAGCATTAAATATTTGCCGTCGACGGCTGAGAATTTATTGTGTGAAATTCGTATCAGTCGATGGCTATGAAATACGCCTTTTTAAAATATTTATACGTTGTATGGTAATTTATCTCGCGATGTTTTACAGGCCGATGACTACAGGCAATTTTCAGTTTTAACAGATAAATTTAGAAAGTGCATAGATGACAGACACGCTTCAAATAAATAAAAATCCATTCATTTTTATCTCTGATGAAAGCAGCGTCGAACTCGGTTGTAAAAATAACAATTCGCAACGATTTGTTACGTTGTGTAGTTTGAAATTGTCGCAGCTGAGATTGCAATTTCTTTACGATATTAAGTAATTTTACATTTTTTTCAAACATATCTAATCACCTGCTTATTATATACCCGTTTCTTTGCTATTATCTTTTTATTGCACTTCTGTTTATAAGTATTGGGATATCTATATAAAATGCGGCAAATCTGAGGAACGATCGGGAAATTATTAAAATCTTCGTTATAAAATTATCGTTTGATTTGAAACCTATAGAGATTGTAGTTATCTTAGTTATCTTATTTTCTTGTATAACAACGTTCTATTTATATCGCTTTCACAAATTATGATACCAGTGTTTCTTTTTTTTTTATTACATTTACTCCTATCTAATTCCAGATCTTGATTCCGAGTTATGCGTGTTAGGGGAGAAGATTAAGTGGTGGGCTAGATGCGCGATCGATCGCGTTCCCTTTTTGTGATCCTCGCAAGCAGTTTCTACAAATTTTTGCACTGTTATCTTAGTTTTATCTTACTTTCAAAATATCGATTATAAAACACTTAGCTAGTCGAATGCCGAATAAGAACAAAGTATCCAATATCGAAAATTACTCGGCACGCACACACCGAGATAAAAATACATAGCCTATTGTAATATTAATTTATACGTAAGCGATACATGCCCTTGCTCTTGAAAGGTAACTTTTGTCACCGTCGATGAATTTATACTAGTGTTAAAATGTTACAGTATCATTTAAATATTGAAGTGAAAGCATAAACACTTACAATATTCATCAAAGCATTGTACCTAGCTTAGTTTGGTATGGAACGAATGAATATTCAAGGAAATCACGAAGCTGGTTAACGTCACCTTGTATGACATAATAGCCCGCAAGCAATCCCGTGCGCATGACTTTTGCGCTATGCATTGCATCTCTGAGAGCCGTAAACTGATCCACCTCGTACTCGCCGATGTTTATTAGTTTTATGTTTACCATTGTCCGATGAACAGTGGATAGTCGCGACGACACTTTGTGTTTCCGGCACATTTCTCTCGATCACAGAATTCTAACCTGTAAATATGCCAACTTGAAAACTAATTTCTTCGTTTATCTTTGAAAGCTACGAAATTACGATTTAATTTTCATAGGGAAGATCAGATTGAAATTTCCCACGATCCGCTTTCCGTGTTTGTTTTTTCTGTTTAATATACAAATTTATTAACAGGTGTCTTTTATCTATAATTAAGTAACAATAATAATAACAATAACAATAACAATAAGTAACAGTAACAATAACAATAAGCAATTAAGTAATAAGTAAAAGTAACATAATTAAGGAACAATTGTTTTAATAGAAGATATATGCTAGAAAATATATCACTTGCTAAAATGAAATTCGTTCTAGGATCTTTTCAATTAACTCTTTCCATCGATCAAACTGTCTAAGTTAATAGACCTTTCCTCAGCGTGCTTAAGCGATTATCCGCATTCAATTGTTGGAATAACATAGATAAATACCATGACTCATACGGGGCCTAATATATCTATCATTCTCTTTAAAAAAAAAGTACATTTACGTTTTACGTAGCTCGATATTTTATTGTTGTTAAATTGTAGTGGAAATTAATGCATTAAGCTAAGCATAACTGTCACGATTATTCTAAAGATATAATGGCCACGCGTGAAATTATTTTTCGTTCCTATTAAAATCATATATCGTAAATAATATTATTTCACTTTACGTTAGTTTATACTAATTTACAAGTCTTGTCTCGATACAATTGCGAAAATTTGGCAAACTAAATTGTCTAGAAATAATACATAAAGCTTCAACCAGAAACTGATATTATGGAAGAGAGCAAACATATACGAATTACTTTCTATCTTATAATCAATTATATAATATAAAATTCGACGATTAAACAATAAGATAATGTATTCAAGTTTTTATCATTCGTTTATCGCCAGCGACTAATACTGACGTATATGCTATCACACACGCACAAGCTACAGGCAGAAACACACTGTAGTGGCACTTTCTCCCCAATATCTCGGAAACTAAGCTAGTCCACCCTCTATGTGTATAGAAAAGATCGTTGAAAATATCGAATTCTACATATAACGTATGCAAAAATTATCGAATCCGTGGATACAATGTTTCTACAGTTTCACCATTTATTTTTCTTGTTCAAACTTTTTCAGAATTCTTTGCTCGTCGGTCTAAGCTCCGAGCTTCTGACCGTAGAAAAAATGACTGAATCTGATCTAAAAATTCTTGTATGGGAAATTTCTCTTGCATGGGGAATTCTCAAACGGTATCAGAGGGTGAATTTGTGTCGTAAGAGTACTATAAGAGTATTATGGGGAGGGCAGGGGTGGAGGTGTCCATATAATATTTATCTAATCTTTACAACCACGTACGAATATTTAATTGTATCTTCTCGTAAAAAACATCGTACAAGAATATTTTCAAAGAAATGTATACTTGGCTTACGTTTTCCTCATACCTAAAACTTGTTTAGTTTCGTTGCTAATCTAAATTTAAATTAGTCTGGAAAGCATGTACATACGTGGTATAAATTCCTACGACATATACCTTATAAAGAATTAGCTTTCCTTTATTCATGCATCGTTATTTAGGATTAAATCTTCGCAATACTAAAAGTGTCATTAGATATTCGTTAAACACTAAAAATTTCAAGATGCAAATATTTTACCCGTTATCTGGAACAAGTAAAATTTGTTCGAATTTCGTACATTAACTTTGAACAGACGATCTTGGAAAGTTAAAATGACATTTTACTACCAACAACGCTATATATTTATTACAATTTCTTGATCTATCCTTGATTATTGGACAGCGAATCTTTATACGTTTTCTGATAGTTAAATTCACGTTAACATCGCTTAGGTCTTCCGTCATCGTTAGCATCAGTTAGGACACTGAGATTCCACGAAATTTTGTCGATGGTTACGCAATAAATTTCGCGAAAGCCTACGATAGCTCGGTCTTCTTCGCTGACTTAAATTGTTTTATTTCAGCAAACTGGAAAACAAGTATATAGCAGTGCTTGCTGGAAAATTCTTAATATAATGGAAGGCCATATTTTACAAGTACGATACGAGATAATACTTTGTATACAACGTAGGTGTAATAACTTGTCAACTACTGGGAGGATGGTACAAAGTATAACGTTCAACATAGCAGGTGCAGGACGAGCTGCCTTATAGCTCTTTAACAGTAATGCTCAACGCACGTATTATAACGTCTCAAAATTCTATGGCCTTACGTTCCAAATTTTTTCCATGCGCTTTTTCCGCTACCTCGCCGTTCTTATTTTCACACTTATTTCCCTGATTATTCGTGAGAAACTAACTTGTTCGCGTTTCTACGTCCAAGCTTCAGAAATCGTAACTTTATTCATTTCGTTGCAACGTTTGAACGATATCTATAATTATACGTGACTCGGATGTTTATTTATCTGTCCTATATTAAAGTGTATATTCAGACCTTGTGACAATTGTTCTACATTCTCATTTCAAATCATTTATTTTTCTGGCAAATGATCTTTCAATTCATTCGGACGATCTTTCTTTCTGCAACTATTTTGCAACTATTGCTTTTCCACTTTCAAGTCGCAAACTAAAAAACTATAATCGTTTATATATCCTAATTACAAGCGATTAACTCAGCATTTGTATCATTTTCATAAATTTACGAGATAAGCGATAGATATATCTGTTTTAAAATACGAACGTTTGAATCGTTTACATACATCACATGTTAACGCATTACGAATTTGTGGCATCGTTAACGATGCTCGATTCGTATAAACAAGCGATAGCAGTACCTTGGTTTATACTATACTAATCGAAGTTCGAAGTGTTTATCGTCGTACCCTTTCATCGTTGCTTTCGATATTATGCTCGTTATATTCCAGAGACGGCGTTACCGAACAGCTAGGAATAAATATGTCGTATCGTTCTATAATCTGAATGCTGTTTTTAAACGTGACGATTAACGCTAAATCGGAATATAGGGCGACAGTCGAACGACGGAATTCAAAGTAGGATGGAACATTATCCATCATATCGAAAATCGTACAGTGACATATTATCTTCGAAATCAGATTGATTTCTTAGTTGGAATAAAATCTATTGGAAGGAATGGGATGCAATTTTACGTAATTGATTTGGATTATATCCGATTATAGAATTCGATGAGTGCCACTTTATACGTTATCGAGCAGCGTTCTATGTCCGTGATACCGTCTGTCGTTCGTACAATTATATCGCTAGGAAATATTACGTTGTAATCGCGAGGCTGTGAGTCAGCCAACAACGGAATACATCTATAAATATTTTATAAAATCCACAAGAAAAATATTTTTTATGAAAACTGTACTCAAGCCATTGTGTATATGTGTATGTATGTCGATGACAAAATTATAGATTCTAAGGAAACAGTGGTTTCATTGACGCTTCGGCAATACGACGCGGCATGCCAACTGGCATTCTTAACGATTCAATTTATACATAACGTAGCGTTTCTATACGTAGAAGAATATAGAGAGTAAAGAGGCAAAATGTGAAAGTACTTATTATTATATAATATCATCGCTTTTCTACAACTCGAGACACGATCGTCGATATGAAATTTTAACAATTTGCTCTTATTGATTTTGAAAGCGTTCGTATTTTTACTCCTTTTATTTCTCGCCTCTCCTTACTTCGCACAGGCACCAGAATGATGGCAACATCTTTTTTCGAACAGAACTGTCATAGATTTGTCGCAAGTTTCTTTGACTTTCGCTGTCGGTGCTCCAAGAAAATATGATTTCTGCTGTTTTAGCTTTATTTCGTTATCGGTCGCCTGTAATTCGCTTCTATGTTAATCTTCAGACTTGTTTATTAACGGAGACAAATTGTTGATTTCACGTTCACAATATCGGGAGCGTCTTCTTAAACGTCAACACCATTTCTATGGCTACTCTGTCAATCGTTTAATTTCCTTATCGTTTGCCGTTATGTAAAAAAATGTGAAAAATAGGGATCTAACGTTTTCGCTATACATATATCGATTAATACACTTTTTAAACCGTTCGATCATTAAATAGACCGAACTCGTGCGTTTATCGAATTGAGTACATAAAATATCGGCTGCATAAATTTTCTCAAAGAAATCGAACGATATAACAAATGCCTCCACTATCAAACCATGACAGTAACTGTTTCTTATCTAGCAATGTGTGATCGATACAAGAAATTCTTCGATATTCTAAGTATATTTCTTTCATACCCGGATCTCGAAGCTTTCCGTCAAACAGCCATGGAAACCGATGAAAATATGGCACTTTCAATTTCTCCGATAACTCTGTAAGACGAAGGAAATGGCGTTCTCATAAGTCAAGGATAGCTACTCTTTTAACATTGTCGGTAGATCGTTGGAAAGCAGTCGTTTCGCTTGGAATTTCTTCCCTTTCTGGACGCGTCGTATCTCGTTTCGTCTATCACTTTTATTCCATTACATTGCCGCGAACCTGCACAGGTCACTCGTCGCTTCGGAACACAACCGTCAGGTGTACGCCAATACCAACACCGACTGCGTCAACAAAACAGACACTAACGTCACTAATGATGCTAACCGAGCTAACACCGATGGAATAAGGAACACGAACGGCCAGCGAGACCGATGAAGATGTGTTGCTGAAAGCCCAGGGGTCGTTCCGGCGCACGTTTTATTACTCTACGTGGCTCTGTGTCTTTTCTTCCCGTTGACGCAGCTATCCCCATATCGCTACTTACCTTACCTATCGCGCTATTTCTTTTTTTTCGCGTTTATGTACCTTTTAATGTCCACCGATAAACGATGCTTTCACGTGCATCGCTCGGATATTTCAAAACTATTATTATTTTAGAGAGCGAGCTTTTTCATTTTTTATAGTCTGCTATTTGCTGGTCCAGAGGAGCTCTTTTCTTTGTTTCTTATCGCGTTACGTCTATACGAATTCCATTTATTTGGACGAAATTAGTTAGCTAGTAATTAATTAACAGAATTAAACGAATTTCTGTCAACTGAGTTCATTTATCTGAACTATTGTAAACGAAGAATCATAGGTAATTAGAAAAAATTGGTGTTGGTATAAACGAAATTCTACCGTATACGCTATTTAAACAAGCCTTACGAAATATGCAGGATGGTTGGTAACTGGTGGTACAAGCGGAAAGGGGGTGATTCTACGCGAAAAAAGAACTCGAAAATATAGAATAAAAATTTTTTTTTAATTTTTCTTTTTTTAAATTTTTTTAAAAATCTACAGTGAGATCCGTTATAACGAGACGCGATAAAGTGCACGCGTGCCGAGCGAAAATTCAAAGTCGATTTTCTCGAAAACGAAGCCTCGAACGAAAAATTGTTATTCTATATTTTCGACTTCTTTTTTCGCATAGAATCGCCCCCTTTCCGCTTGTACCACCAGTTACCAACCACCCTGTATATATATGATCGTTTAACGTTCATTATTTCCTCATATTTCGCAATTTGATTTACGCGAAAATCGAATTGGTTAGAATTTGAAAGATGGCTGTTGGCGAGATTAAAAGGCAAAACTAGTTAGGAAGATTCTACGCGAAACATCTGTGATATAGAGGCTCACTGATGTATTTGCCACGTAAACAATAATTACCGCATGCAATTAAGAGGATCCTTACTACGCGAAGAGGATGTAGGTGATGGGGTTGGTGATAGTCTGGCAACTTCTCGTTCCATATATAGCGGCGAGGCATCGAAACGGAACGACTGACAGCGCGTATCGACACGGCAGATGAAGAGATTTCGACTTGGTTACACTCGATCTTGTTACTCTGTGTCAGAGCTGCGAGCTTTCCGGAAAATTTGAGTTAGCCTCGTTACTTAGCGAACGAATTTCAGTCTGTCGGCATTTTCTCTATAATCAGCATACGAGTATAGCAGCAGCCGTGTCATTGAAAAATTAACGTGCTGCTGGATAAATTATGAACGAATAAGATAAAAATTCATACGCCAGATACTTGTCCGACGCAAACGTTTAAGAATTTTATATCTGACACGAAAGTCGGAGAATTTTTAATGCGATTCAAAAATGAAATGATTTCCGATAAGATATACGAAGATTGATAGAACGAGTGGAAAACTTTCGAGTGGTTTAGATACATCTATCGATATTTTGTAAGTGGTACTTTGTAAGCCGGATAATTACGTTATCTGCGTATAAGATAAGTTTCGAATATTTTTAATATTAATCATATTACAGTTGCAAGATTTCGTAGACAATTTAAGGAATTGAAATATCATTATATAGAAATGTTCTGCTAATTTTCAAGTAATTATTTGCTCTCTTTTAATGATAAAAGCTGACTTTCAAAGCAAACGGTCCGCATTAAGCGACACAAAGCATTTGTGCTTTTACCGTAGAAACGAACAAATACACGAGTACAGCATTCGTTTCGTCGATTAAAGCTTGCAACTATATTTATATGTTCTAGGAAATGTTGGTTTCTTTCTTAGCGAAAGTAATAGTACCGTCCTGATCTTGCCAATAATTATTGTACATTCGATGATCAATAGTAAGTTATTACGGATTCTAATTTTTAAAATCACGTTACACATTCTTCGGTTCTTACATTTTCGTCTCTTTTTTTCTGAAATGTGCTATGTCTTACATGATTTTCCTCTTACTACTAGTTCCCACTCTGCTGTATTGATCATGTAATATCTACCTAGGCATGCATGTATATACATATACCATATCCCTATTCCATTACCTATTTCTACAAGACCAAAACTCCACCGCGTAATCTCGCCTAGTTCTCAAGTCAAAATTACCTATACATATAACTAGACATTGATTCTTATCATACTTAACGTTTTTTCTTCAGTGACATTATTTTCTTATCGTGTTTTCACATTTATACGTGTATATTCGTATCTAGCGTTTGTTCAGTCTGGAATTAAATGCTGTTTGCGTATACAATAAAGTCTTCGCCTCTGTTTATTTTATCCGAGCAATTCGGTCTTAACGTTTATCTTGCCAAATACAAAATGCAAATCAATAGTCGCATAAACACAAAAATAGAATGAACGAAATCTTCTGTACTGAAATAATATTAACGACGACAAAAGTGAACCGAATCTGACAAATAGTACGCAACTGTGACATCAAAATTCATAAATACAGTTCACGATTTCGTGATTTAGCAACTCCGTATTTTTCAACAAATTTCGAAACTAGCAAAATGATGATCTATATCCTCCTAATGTCACGTGCCTCGTACTTTATCGTGCTTGCCCTATTTACGATTTCTTTGTCTTTCGTACGATAGGTTTTTAAAACTTACAATCGAAATATCTTTTTCGAACGCAAATTATGATTTCGTAATACCGAGAATTAATGCTTTCCAGCTAAAAGATACGAATGCAAAGAACTCTTGTGTGAATATAAGAATACCAACCGATGTATGGAAAATATAGTATGGCCAAAATTAACTCGTGATTAATTCGATTGAAAACTATAACGGTATCCAATTTCACCGATACATATAGCATCAGTTTTCAGAGCTAAAAATTTTTGTCACGTCTCCCTTCCCAAAATCGCTTCGTGTATCACTCTGAAAGAGAGTAAAGAGGGCGGGGGGAGGGGGCTGGCCTTGGGGGAAGCGGAAGAAGAGTGGTAAAAGAGGAAAGAATTCTATCGGTTGCGACGAAATTGAACGCGATCATTGGGAAATCACCGTCCAGAGAAATATTGCCCGATTAACCGTTAATGATTTCGGTTTCACGCAGAAGCCGCCCTCGAATAGGTGCTTCAGTCGTGAACTTTAACTGCACCGCGTCGTCCCTTAAGCTGTAAAAGGTTCATCAGCCGGAAAGGAATTCGTGAAAGAAACGATTTCCCTCGATATGAAAATCGTTCGACCGAGCAGGATTTGCCAGCGAGGAACATATAACGTATTGTACGAATGTGCGCTGAAGAAACGCGGGAGAACATAACGTGTCACGTGTAGCGTTCCGCGTGTTCCGTCTGCTCACGTACTTAACGGCAGAAAGAAATCTTGTACCTATGTGTGCCCGACGATTGCCAAAAGGATCGGGGCAAAACGCACTCAAATCGATGTAATTCTATCCCGCAAGACGAATTTTTACACGAATTCCTCGTGTCATATAGCGGAGGGACGAAGGGAACAATGTTAAAAACTAGATGAATTTCCATGATTTAATTTTACGCATTCTAAGAAATCAGGGACTAATGGATAATTTGTGTGGAAAATAAGGGGGAAATTACAAAGAAGCGTTACCTCTATAGTTGTAAACAACTGATCATGATAACTTTACTCACCTAATTGCTATTCGTCGTTCTCGTTCCGTTCGCAGGATGTTTCGATATAATCTGTGAATCCAATATAATTAATAAAAAAATTATACGGAAAATCAGATTCTCGGATTATATTAGATTAGTGTTATACGCACATGTATGGATATTTGGAGGGCTAAGAATCATAATGTTGTTATCAACCAGTTTGCTGTTCCGTTTCATGAAATAACGCTTTGCGTTTATTGTCATCAAAAATTCATTTGTTTAAGCCATGAAAGACCATTGTGGTTTTGAATATCATTTTATCTCGAGAAATGTCGAAAATCGTATTATACGTGTGTATGATGTATCATAATCTCGTAAAATTACCCCTAACCCCAAGAATTACGTTATACGTACACATATTTTCTTATCTCTTGTCTAAAAGTTATCGTCGATACGATGCGTACCTGTGTGTTTACATTATACGTGTATGTACGTAGATCGGATAGTAAATAATTTGGAAAACATACGCGCTGTGAAAAAGGAAATTAAGGCCGCGGTTTATGCATCAAATGCCTATTTTTCTAACGCTTTTCGAGTCGGATCGCTGAACTTGAAAAGGGCCCGCTGTCACGAACCAGGTGACAGCGCCTTGAAAACCCAAGTGGCCAAAATAAATAGACCGACACGGGCCGGGAAACGTGAGGTCGTTTCTGGTGCATGAAAGTGTAAACCCAGGTAACAAAGTGTGTCTGGGCATGAAATGGAATCTGTTACAAGTATCACATGCTGTTTCTTTGCCAACACATCCTGCCAGCAATAAACGAGAAACGCGGTGACAAGTGATATCGTTTATACGCGTGTTCTTCTGCATTAGACGCGATATCGCGGATAATCGATCGACTCTAGGTTTCATCCTATTATTTTATTCGACGTTACGCTAGTTTTCTCCGATTCTTCGCATTCTCCGTTCAGAATTAGCAAATCTCGACCCGCGCGCACGTTACGATCGTATTTTGCTTACGGATTTTGCGTCTCTGTTTTCCCATGGAAATAGAGAGCTTTATATTTTTTTCCAACGTCCGTTAGATTTTTTTTTAGCTTTGTTCGCGTGCACTGCGTTTGGATAGAATATCAATAGAATCATCGCAAAGTAGATAACCGATTGTTTTGAAACTTGACAAATAGAAAAATTTGAATTGCGATTTTATTTTTTACATGCGAATTGCTAAATGTTATATCGCGAAATAAAAAATTGCAGATAAAACTATGCGCGTAGAATTCTTTCTATTTGAAAAATTCCATTTTGGATATCGGTATTCTAAAGTATCTTTTGTTCGCTGAATTTTTGACGAAACTCGTCTGAAACTCGTCTTTCCTTGTTCCAATCGAATCGTACGACATTATCGAATTAGTCTTTCATCGTTTGCTGTTTTTAACGATTGGAATTTATTGGTATAAAAATTCGAATTATATTCGTCTATTCGAGGATCCGAGCCGTTAAATTTCGCCCCTGGAGCAGTATCGGTTAAACGTTTTACCAAATCGTAGAATATTATGCAACACGAAAAACTAGCGATCGAAAATTACGAGAAATTTTTTAAGGAACAAGCATTTTCTATGCTGTTTGCTGTTTTCAATGATGATCGATAAATTAATTAATATTACGTTTTAAAATTTGTCGAGCTTCTGCAACTGTAGCGCGATGACCGATCGATCAAAGATTTGAAATATCGCCGATTTAGAAAATTACAAAGCACATATTTGACAGCGGCGTTAGTAGTGTTAGGGAATAATTGTGTCGCACACACGTTTCAGAGAGACAAACAAAGCTCTTTGTTTTCCCGTTTCTCTTTCCAGGTAGAACGAGTTTTCAACGAGTCACAATCGCACACACGAAACTCGTGCAATTAGTTTTTTACTTATCGTCGACAATGTTTCTCTTTCTGTACTGTAGAATATGGAACGCATTTCTGTAATTCACCTATTAGCCCGATGTATTTTCCCTTATCGTTCTCTTTACTTGTCGTTCTTTTTACTTATCTAATGTATTCAACCTACTAGTAATTGTACAATACAATCGTATTTGGACTAATATATATCTGGCCTCGTAACAGTGCGTATAATGTTCCTTAAAATCAAACGAAATTCTCTCGTTGCTTATGGTTTAAGTAATTTTTTATCCCACGTAACATGCCTATCCTATCTCTTTTGATTTTAATTTTTGTTTTTAACGCGAAAAGCGAAATAACACGTAATTACGATTTACGTAGCTTGAAAATAAAAAGAAGGCGAAATATTTGGCAACGGCATTCTTTTCCACGGAACGTTTCTTCTCTGTTCAAAAATTAATAATATTTATACTTAATACGAGGATCATCGAAGAAAATTTCTGATTTCCCGTTAGTCTCGCTTCGAATAAAACGATATTTAAGATATAATCATAATATTCGGTTAATTTACGCTAATAAGGTATCTATTTTTGGTATTATCGTTGAATTTTTGTAAATTCGTATTTTGCTCGCATACCAGTTTCTAAAAATCGTTTTGGAGACCACAGTTTGGCCAGGTCTAGTCTAAGGTAAACGGTTTGCTTCAAAGTGTTTCACTTAACCTAGTCACCACCTTTGAGTCCTTTCCGACACAGTGTTTCTTTAGAAGATTTCCCAATTTTTGAAACAACAGAAAGAAATTTTTAATTCCACGCGTTATCTCCTTCCACGTTATTTTTCTCCGTATTAGTTCTTTTCCCCTCGGAAGAGCACAATTGGCTCGAGGACCCGTTAACCTTCTACTTAACTATTAAGCTGGAATGGAAATACATTAATGGAATCTATGCCGAGATCTTAAAATACTTTCACGAAGAATCTAACATAAACTATTTACAAGTTATAATTGCCCCGATGTAATCGAAGGTACGTATTATATTTAAAACGAAAGTTACCGGCGTGTCAACCGCGCGTTTTAATTAAGAGCGTTGTGTTACTTTGTCAATCGTGTATTTTACTTTCTTCGGTGAATTCGATCAGATTCTGAATCGCTTCGTTTCCGCTTCTATCATTAAACAGAAGTTGCATTTTGTATTTACTGCGAGCTATCACATCGATTAATCGTTACGTGGCTCGTTTGTAAACATAGAGACACAAAGATAGAGTACGCGTGTCATACGTTAAGCGAACGTGATACGAAAAGAGAAAGAAAACGCTCGTCCCACGCCGATCTTACGCTTTCGTGTTTACCGTACTACCAAGGCATCTAGCGTCATATATTAATCGAGATTGAGATATAGCGTATATTTATAAAATTTGAAGCGGATATTTCAGCGTGTAAACGATTGTCGTTGTTAAGCTGGTAAGTGAAAGTTTGCTGGTAAGTCCGTTGCTAGCCGCGTAACTCACGCCGATCGTTACCTTACGGTAACACGCACGTGTCCTGGGTATCGCGTTGACAACAAATCGAGCAGAGATTCTATTTTCATGTTTGGCTGTACGATCCGGCGAGCCATTCTCCGGGCGGAACGAGTTTCGAATGAGTTATCGTTACGCGCATTAAGCCCGCTATGGATAGGAGAGAGGCGGATGGAGAACCGTCGGTGAAGAGAGAAGCCAGAGGGACGCGAGTTACTGGAAGCGAGTGTGAAGTGATTTCAGGGGGTCGAGATATTTCAGGCTGCAGGAACGGTGAAATAAAGCGGCCGCGTGTTGTGCTGTTCATGGCTCGTTATTATGCTATATGCCATGTCCTCGCAGCTACTAAGGTCCTTGTCGTAATGGAAATGTGAAGAGAGACGACGCGGCGAGGCGCGCAGCTCGCCGGCGAACTTACGAGCAAGGAAGATAAATGCGAGGATGAAAGGGACGCTGTTGTTGCGATACGGCCAACCAAACGAAGCTTTAAACGCTGTTCAAGCCACGTGACAACGAGACGTAACAGGGAATTTATCGAAGTACACATTGGATAAAATCGAACGAGTTGAAAGTAGCGTGCGAACAAAACACGATCGCGATTGAAAGAACATGATATTAAAAATGATAAATGACGAAAGTGTTGATATTAAGGGAAATGTAGTTTATTTTTTTCTCTGATGGAAAGCTTCTTCGCCTTTGGAATATCCAATATTTACCATTCAGTTCTTCAACTATACGTATACGTTATTCAACCTTACGAGTCTTGAAGGAAATTTATATACGCGATGGTAAAAGTATACTCCTACTACTAATGATATTTATACTATATCCATCGAATACGCGATAATGTCGTAAATAAATTCAGAACGGAAGAACGAAAACTCGATGACCGTTTTCCTTTTCAAAAGAAATGAATATTTGCGAAGCGAGCGCGCGATATATCGTAACTGTGTATGATGTAGCAACGCGTGCGAAATGTATATGGATACCTTTCGAAATACCTTAAAGGCCGTTGAAAGTTTAAAAGACTCGGTACTTTACGGTGATTTGCCGAGGAAATCGGCCCGAGTGATTGTTAGAATTTAATCTTGGAATTAGGATTAATATTCTGTGGAAGACACAATGTTTATGTTGAAATAATACAATGTGATATTTATTAAACAATTATTTCGAGAGTTATAAATGTGCGTTCTGGAATGTAGACAGTTGGCTAGTTATTCACAGACTGGCTTAGTGACCCATGGCCCTTGAAAAGGTTTAGAGCCCCACTCTCTATGCAGTAATGAGTGTGACCTGTGTGGGTGTCTGTGTGGCGTCACATGTGGCACAGAACCTTCTAGTAGCTTCTCGACGTGCCCGTCTAGAATGTTCCATCCATATCCTCACGCTTCTTCCGGCGTCCTTTTGAAAAAGCGTGCTAACTGCCGTGGTGCATCTCACGAACGCACGCTGGTGGGGATGGCGCTGGGCAACGAATGGAAGA
Organism: Bombus vancouverensis nearcticus; assembly: GCF_051014615.1. NCBI lineage: Eukaryota > Metazoa > Arthropoda > Insecta > Hymenoptera > Apidae > Bombus > Bombus vancouverensis. The sequence continues at coordinate 273,958 of NC_134920.1, forward strand.
ATCTGTACGATCAAATACTCTATCCGCATGCGACTGATATCGTTGTATTCCAACAGTGATTACGCAGTTTGCGCCTCTATCATTGCTAAGCGGAAAATGAAAAAGACGAGAATGGGCGAATCGACTGGAGAATGCGTAACTTTGTCTCCATTATCGTTGCTCTGCCGCAGGGTTGGGCAAGGAAGTCCGAAGAAGAAAATACTCGGCAACTCGGGGATCGAGCCGTGCATATTTGCTAGCAGCTGGCATAAAGAGGCCGAGATACTGTCGTCATAAATAGGAATGTAAGCACCCACGGGACTAAGCAGACGAAATTCTTATTATTTTGCGGTATTATAAAGGGGAAGGAAGCGCGACGTCGACGTCGACGTCGGCACTCCGCTGATTTCTACCCATTCCCACGAAAATAATCTCGCGGAAGCACGCAAATCTGATTTTCTTGCATTCCCTTCCCTAAAATTTCCGAGCTTTCTCCTTATCTTCTCTTGGTTTATTTCGCTCGTTAGCGCGAGATCCAACATATTTACCGATTCGTACGAACATCTATTAAACGTTTCGCAAGAATTTAGGCTGTCGTTTAGTTTCACGTGCTTTTTAACCTTATTGGAGCAATTGTAATTAATTTTCTTAACGTATGGAATTCCCCTAAACAAAATCAATCAAATTTCAAATCAGATACAGATAATAATATTTAAATATTTCATCGAGTGATTATGAAATAATTATCGATAATACGAATATAAGTTAATTTTCTACAAATTAATTTAACTAGGAAAAAACTGAAATTCTTTCCGTTAATCTTACTCCGTTAGCTTTTGCTATTTTTACTGTTAATCGTGAAAAATCGAATAGAAAACGTTTTATCAAATTGTCAGACCGTTAACGTTCGATTTTTTATTTTTGGGCGCGAAGTAATTTATGCGATTAGTTTTATTAATAATTCACCACACGTTCTTTTTCACGCTAGGTATTAAACGAAACATTCATCGTCGCTTTTTTTCTCTGTTATTCGATTCATGGAATCGTTCTTTGATTCGTGGACTTGAAAATAATTTACCAAAAATAAAACCATCCACCTAAAGTACATCTCGAGATAAATCACCTTCGACTATAAATCTTTCCATATGCTTTTGACAAAAGGGCGAGTTTATTTCTATTTCATATCTGTTTCTCTCGATTTACACGGCAAAGTTCATTGCACCGAGGAGAAAGAAGGGGAAAAACGGGCAAGAACGGGAAAGAACGAGCAAGAATGCGAAAGCCAATGGGATTGAATAAGTGACGAATATTTAACGTCGACCTTCGCTCGGTCGATTACTTTTCCCATTTACGGGCATTAATTGCTTCACTCGGAAGTACGTTTTCCAATTAAGCGAAAAGCCATTGACTAAACACAATCGGCAATGGAAATGTTTCTTACGCAATTAACGTTACGTGAACTGTTTGCGGAAACTTTCGAAAGACCGTTAACCGAAGGGGTTAATAACACCTTGTTTCCGTGAAATCTGATGCTTTCTGTTTCAGCTCGTGTATGTTAAGATGTGATTGCCGTGTACGTACCGTGAATCTTAGATCTTAAAAAATTCATCGACTCTTTTGTATACGTGTACATAGAAATAGATATAGAGACGTAAACACGGATGGAAAATCACATCTTCCGTAATTGCAAAGGGAGCATCAACGTGTGTGCAAATTACGTAAATCTTTTCGTACGAATAAGCAACCGTTGATGACTTTACAGAAGAGAACGACGAAGGGGAAGAAACGTCATTTGCAACGAACACGCTGCACCGCTTTTATTCGATTAACGCTTTAAATGTAATACAAATTAGAAAACGAAATACACGCCTCGAAAGTAATGTAAACGATTCATAGCATTGACGGCGATTTAAATAGCACTTTTATCATTAGTCACTACCGTCGCCTTGTTCCGCTTTTTCTTTCCGCGCTCAATAAACGTACAAGCGTTTCATTGATATTTCGCTCAATGAGAACGAAAATTCTATAAAAAATGACAACTGGCTGTTATTATAAACATAATCGATATATGTTTTATTAAATTACAATGAAATATATATCAGAAATGTTACAACAACTATTTATATTGGTATTGAGAATGTAAACTTCATTGCGCGATGTTATATTAAATATTCTTGTTCTAGAAACGAACGAATCGAGTAATTTTTAAAATAAAATTTGTTAAAATATTTAGTAAAAGTCATTTATGTTATATATTTCTGCTTTATGTCTTTCATATCGCAAATTGCATAGCCAAACATAATCTAAAATTAATTTTTGGAAATTCTTTGGTTTTAAATAAAGTGACGTGTAAAATTGAAATTTATTGTACATAATATTGTGTGTTTTGAACGAGATATCGTATCTTTAACAATAATTTTGCATATTTTGACGCGTTAAAAGCTTTCATTGTTTCGCTCTGATATAGGCAAAAACGTTTCTCCCGTGAGATATACGAAGCTAGTTTATTACATTTTCTGCACTTTAACTAGAACACTTATTCACTTGTCAGTTAACAAAGTCTGTACATCACCGGCACCGAAAATATGTTAAATTACTTCACACGCGTGACACGTAGCGGTAGTTCGTTCGTATCGATGTGGTCATATTCGCTATTTTATAGAAAACCAGCGAGATCTTTTTGTTGAATTTATCAATACAGTAATATCCAACTTTTCGAATAAGACATTTTTTTACAAAACAAAACTTAATTGACATTGACATTTTTTGTTAAATATGTGCGTGTTAAATATTAACAAAAGATTCTCGGTACCTTTTTATTTATACAGACGAAAAAGAACGTTTGGAACGCAAAATGATACAACGCTCACAACGTGAAATGTTTACAACGCTCCTCCTACTTTCATACCACACGATGCACCACTTCGAAACCATCGAATTTTATTAAATAAAATTTTCCTGTATTTCTTATCGTTTCGAGAGATACGACTTTGTCATGTTACGAGAAAGTATCCGCATACCGTTAAAGGTAATATCACTGATATTTTTTACACTACTGTCCATATGTCATTGGAGACTTCTTCTCAGCGCACCTAGGATAAACACATTTTAGTATATTTCACGTGTATTTTACGTACGAAATGATATCGATACTTATCAATTGTCTGTATTGTAAGGAAAATAGGAGAAATCGTATTAATCGTTTGCGATATTTTATTACTATCCTGTTTTATCTAACGTATGTTTCGATGTATCGATCGACTCGTGAACGAAAGTGTATGAAACGAACTTGAGACGTTGTTCTTGACAAATTACTTTTCTGAATCACCAGCAAACTCGTAAAGTCTACTCTATTCTACGTGATTACTCGACGTTTACTCGTGTTTCATGCTCCATCTGGTAGAAAAAGCAGAATTCCAAGTAGTCTCTGTAAAGGAAATAACCTGATTGATAAAAATAAGTGAAAAGCAAGAAAAAGAGCCGATTTCCAACTACATGAACGAATTCTTTAGGGGATGCGGTCTAAAACGACGCTGGCATCGGTAACCATTTCGAGACAGCCGATCTATCAAACCGGCCTAGATCGAGACTTTTAATACGCTCGAATTTCCCGCGAGAGTTACCCCCCGCAAGCAGCTTGGATGGATAGGCACGTACAATGGAATTATGGTTCCCCTATGTTCCCATTACTATGCCATCTACGTTATGCGTTCTATGGTTGTGGTTGCTCTCCTTTCGATGCCCTTAACGACGCCCTTCGCTGTTTTATGCCCTTCGCAAATAATCTCCGTGTATCTGACCGTGTATCCGCCTACGGAGTGAATGACCTTTGATCGACGATATTTCCTCCTAATGCACGATACGAATGAATCGCGTAGGGCGTGCTCGAGTTCACAGTCCATTTTGTTAGCGTTATTCCGAACCCTTATTAACTTTCTATGAACTTTATAGCGTTCGCTTCGTACAGGGATTTCAATCGATTTTGCCCAATTTTAGCGCGTTGTTCGATTTAAAGAAAAATTTCAACATCATTAGTGTACTGTATGTCAAGTAAAAATTTTCACGATCATCGAATCAACGAAAAAGAAATTGACGTCAATTTGATCCTTGCTAATGTAAATGTGATATTTTATCCTTAGTAAGAAGAAGAAAACGCGTAAAAGAATAAGTAAAAATATTATGATATCTAAGGGCGTCCTCGGATCGTCGCTACGATATACCTACCGTTGATATTTCAAGTTTGATCAATTTCTCAACCAAAAGGATCAGTATGTACCGTCAATGCGATATTTATTGATAAACGCGTCGTTAGTTTAGTTAGATCCTTGATCGATTTTTATCTAGGTAAATATTTGGAAGAAAATATGTCAATTTTATAGTAGTTGTATTTAATTAATTGATCCGAGTGTTCCTTGTAATTAAAGTTAGAGTATCGAATACAAAAATTTATTACGATATTTCACCCTTTTCTTTCCTCAAGCTGGAACGCGATGTAGCGAAATGTATTATTGACGAGTTTATAATTAAAACATATATATAGTCTTAGGTTTAAACTAAATCTAACCGTAATATGATTGATGCCACAAAAATCGTTAATATCATACCGTGGAACGTAATTTGCAAATTGTACAACTAGGTTGTAGACGCACGGCCTGATATTTGTGTTTCCATGAAATTCTAATGAAGGCTTTAAGATTAATTGACGGAAGAACATGACAGACTGTCCTATTTCATATTCTCTGGAAACAATCCAGCAGTAACTTTAGAACGGGAAGTCGCATTAACTTTATGAAAGCTTATTGCATCTTTGACCATTCTATTTTGACCGAAGGTTGCTCACTGATTTTTTTTGCATTATATTTCACGTCTGTTGCATGCTCGCATAGATCGACGACAACCATCGATTTCCAAGCAGTACTTAACTGAAACGAGGTGGGAAAGATGCTCGAAAGGATCATAGCCGCCCGGCTGGAGGCTCACATGACCGAGAGGGCGCCCGGATGGCACGACAGCCAATACGGATTCCGCCGCGGCCGCTCGACCGTGGACGCGGTGAATAAGGTGAAGACCATGGCCGAGGACAAGGTCTCTCGAGAAGGGGTGGCAGTAGCGGTATCACTCGACGTCACCAACGCCTTCAACTCGATCCCCTGGGCCAGGATCGTGGAAGCCCTGTGACACTTCGAGGTCCCGGCGTACCTGGTAGGGATCATCCGAGCGTACCTGACAGACAGATACATCGTTTACGCCGGGAAGAACGGGGAGGAAAGAAGACGGATCGAGCGCGGCGTTTCGCAGGGGTCGGTGTTGGGACCGATACTCTGGATCACGGCCTACGACTCCGTCCTCCGATGTCCGATGCCCCCGGGAGCAGGCATGGTGTGCTACGCCGACGACACCCTGGTCCTGGCCGGGGGACGGTGGTGGCACGACACGGCGAATCGCACGGAGGACGCCGTGGCGTGCGCGGTGCGCGCCATTCGAAGGCTCGGCCTGACGGTGTCGCCGGCCAAATCCGAGGCACTGTGGTTCTTCGACCAGCGACGAAGAGGAACACCTCCTCCCGGACTGTCGGTCAACATTGGCGGAGAAGAGGTCCCGGTGAAACGCCAGATGAAGTACCTGGGTCTCACGATCGACAGCAGATGGACCTTCGGACCGCACTTCGGGCAACTGGTCCCGAAGGCGACAGCCGCAGCCAACGCCCTGTGCGACCTCCTACCGAACATCGGCGGAGCAGGATCGAGAATCCGCCGACTCTACGAGGGAGTGGTTCGGTCCCGAGTCCTCTACGGGGCACCCGTCTGGGCCAGAAGCTTGACGGCCAGTCGCCGCAGCCTGACCTTGCTGCGGAGACTGCAGAGGACGACCGCTATCCGCATAGCGAGAGGCTACAGGACGACGTCATACGCGTCGGCGACCGTGCTGGCGGCATCCCCCCCGTTCGAGCTGCAAGCCCTGGCGCTCGAACGCGTGTACGAACACCAGAGGGGCCCGACGCCATCGACCGCCAGCCAGCCGGCCCCGAACATCCGGGAGGAGGCGAAGAAGGAGACGTGGGAACGATGGCGCTCGCAGCTGATCCAGGAGGACGCCGTGCGGCCGCACCGGGCCGTTCGCGCCGTGCTTCCCAACTGGGAGGCCTGGAGGGATCGAGGCGGAGCGCCGCTGACCTTCAGGATGACGCAGGTGCTCACCGGCCACGGAGTGTTCGGCGAGTACCTGCTAAGGATTCGGCGAGAGGCGACATCCGTCTGTCACCACTGCAAGGAAGAGGAGGACACGTCGCAACACACGCTGGAGTTCTGTCCGGCATGGGCGGAACCACGACGCGTCCTACGGCTCGAAATCGGCGAGAGCTTAGCCCCCGAAGCGGTCGTCGCGGCCATGCTCAGAGGGCGCCAGGAGTTCGCCGCCATCCGCACCTACTGCGAGCAGGTCATGCTGGCGAAGGAGCGGGCGGAAAGAAACCGGGAACGAGCTCACGATCCGTCCAGGACATCGCAGCGCCCGAGGAACACAACGCGCCGCGGGGGCGCGACGCCGCCACCGGCGCCGCCGCGGCCACCACAGGAGCGCGAAAGAACCAGGAAGAGGCGTCAGGGGACGGGGTCCCCAGGATGACGCAGCAGGAGCGAGGCGCTAGGGGGCGTGGTCCCCCCCAGCGGTCCAAGAAGAGCAGGACGCCTCCCTTCGACAAAAAAAGGAGAGATAGTCGCCCGGGGGTAACCGCTAGTAATTCGGGAGAGATCCCGGGTGCATCTCGACTCAGGCGTCAGGACAGGCCACCGTGGAGGTTTTAGCCGGTACGAATCCGGCACTACCCAGCGCCCTCTCCCCGGAGGGCGCGGGGCGCCTATGAAGGTTTTCTCCACGAAAAAAAAAAAGTACTTAACTGAAAAGCTTTGCATGTTTAGGTAGGTATCGAATGGCAAACTAACCGAGCAGCGATGACCGGCTTATTTCTGATCCATACATTTTCTCCATCACACCCATGACGTTCCTTTATTCGATCGCGTATATAATTTTATTTTTTTCAGTGACTTCACTTCACATAAATGAAGATAGCAGGTCGTAACTTTGATTTCTTTTTTCATACGATTCGAGGCGATTCGAATGCCCACGAATATTACACCTATATCGTCGAACGAATTATAAGTTATAATTATAACATAGATATTAGAAAATGGTAGACATACAGTCGAATTCTACTATCGACACATTTTCTTTTTTGTTTTTCTTTTGTAGATATTGTTACGCCGGGCGACTCTCTGCCTGGCCCAGGTCACACACCGCGGGCCAGACGGACACCAGATGTCCGCTCTTCCGTACGGCGTACCCCTCAATAGCCTTAAGCATCCGTCATAAACCCGAGTCACTTGCCTGCTAAGGTCCTTCAAACAAACATCTGTTTCCGAGGAATTTCTCGAGACTATTGTCTACCACGGCTCAACTAAGGAAAGTTGGTTTTTCGCACGCACGCTGCAACTGTCCTCCCACTAACCACTTTCTCTCGAGGGCGGTTAAGACCCTTCGTTTAACCAATTAAAAACGAAGCCTATTCCCTCACTCTCCTAAATAACATCGGCACCAACAAATCCGATGGTCCCGTGCGCTAGACATACCCATCCTTAGCTTTCCTCCGACACATCATCGTCTCCCAGTACAGTACTGATTCTACATCCTTCGAACGGTCAACATCCTTCGAGTGGGTATACACACCCGCAGATCAGTCACTCACTCATCTCGTATATACGCACCAGTGTAACTATCCTCGTTATAAGTTGTGGAATAAACGGTGAAATATAACTTACTACTGTGTCATATTCAATCAACCACCTCTGTTATCTTAACCGAAACAGGGGAACGACTACTTCGCGGCGTCGATTCACCGAATCGTAGCGAGAATTTACGCCTCTCGCTGACGCGTTTTCCTCGCGACCGCGTCTCTCCGCGAACGGTCGTAACAGATATCAAAGTGCAGACGTTGAGTGGAACGTCGAAGATTCGTTTTCTTATTTTGCTAAAGAAAACCTTGTGGGTGTCAAATAAGGAGTCGTAACCAGATGAAGATTCTGCGTAAATTGAACAGAATTTCTGCACCAAAACTGGAAGCCTCGCGATCCAATTTTATCTTCGTCGTTTTTATTTTCTTTGTGGAAGAAATTCTGTACGTAGGATGATCTTATATTTACTCGATAAATATTTAAAATGGAAAGTATAACACGATTTTACACGAAACCCCTTAAATATCGAGTAACGATTGCAAGCGGCTTTTACTTTACGGAATTTTCATTCATCCCTTAATGTACCTTGATAACTAGCCAAATTCATTAAACAGCTGTTTCTCTATCGCGCTAGTTATTTTATAAAATGTCATGTTCGACTAATATGCAAATTACGCAAACGCTGAAATATTTCATAAGATGAGCGGGTTTTACTATTTTCAGAAGATGAAATTTTACGAAAAAGAGCTTTGTTCTTGAAACTCAGGTACACGTAAGTAAGATTTTGCAGTTGTTTTCATACTACATTTCCTTGGATAAAAGATGCCTTATTTTTTTTTATTTTTAAATTACCTTATTTTTAAATGCCTTATTTTTAAATAACCCAATTTGTATACAAATTTTCCAGCTAAATATCTATTTAGTTTTTAGTCGAAAATATAATTAATTTGCCGCAAAATGCGACAAACACGTAGCTTATTAGAATGAGAATGTATCGATATATCAGTAATTTCTGTTGATTTTGATCTATATTTTATTCCAATCGTTGCTTTAGCGAAACGTTAATCCTTTGAATTTTCTTATTTTTTACATCCGAATTTCAAGGAACCAATTACCAATGTAACTGCACCGGTTGGAAGGGAAGCAATTTTATCTTGCGTGGTTCAAGATTTAGCAGAATACAAAGTGAGTCTCTAAATACGATTGATTCTACGCATTCTCATATTACTTTATAACGAATTTGTACTAAACGAGACAATCGTTTTGAAGATTGTTTTGAGAAATTTATCAAATTTATTCTCTAGCGTGTATCGTAATGTTAGTTATTAAAGTGTCGATGATGAAATTTGTTTTTTTAAGCGCTAGCACATTCACAACAATATCGATTATCAACAGAAGGGAAATTTACGTAATTTTCTATAACATAACGTTACAACTTTTCGATCTTTTGAATTTGATAGCAAATCGATACTAAAATTTACTAAAATTTGTTCGGAATGCTGCTTTGTTTCTCGTTGCATGCACGCGCATCTTATAGCAAGCTTGGGCGAACGACTCACGAATAAGTACGACAAAAATTGCCGCGAAATTTTTGGCTGGCCGTTTTGTCTCCGCGTATGTCCTTCGAGAAAACGGATATCTAAATCGCTTTAAATTACCTTAAATGGCAGCGTAGTTTCGGCGCTGATAATGCCTTTTATCGACCAACTGCCACTTGAAAAATTGTCAACGAGGCTAAAAACTGTCACTACGGTCAAAACGGACCCAACTAGCTTGATAACCATCCATTTAAGAATAAAGATCTAAATTTTTTACATTTGTTTTTTCATTTTGGTAATGGTTATCAACCCATGGTTCTTTTAGATAATAAAAGAAACTTTAGCCGTTTCATGAATTTCGATCGACTACTTAGGAAAATTAAATTTCTGCCAGTGTCTAACTTATACATACCGTATTGTTCGACGGAAAATTTGTAGCGCGAGCTAAAATAAGAAGGAACGGTGCAACAATGCAGCTAAACTTCCGTAATCTAGCAAAGAGCAATCCAAGTTTCAAGCGGCCATGGAAATCAAGCGGGAACCGCAACTCCGTCGAGTTGAACTGTCGGCCCGTTCGCGTTAATGGCGGCGCCAACCTATCATTGCCAAAGATATTCGAAGATCCGTAATTTATAGATGGCCGTTAATCCGGATTGGCAGTCTCAGCCAGGCTCGGGTTAACTAAGATCGACTAGTTGTGTTCCCGAAACGGCAAACACTCGAATCTTATCGGCTTCCATCGAGACGGTATTCTTGCCCTTTCGTATCCCATCTTATAATTAGCAGCCGTTACTGCCGACGAACATTTTCGTTCGAGCCACTTCGGCTCGTTCGAGTCGATTCGATCGGCCCTCGAAATTCCATACGATATAGACCGAACGAGATCGACGTCTGCCTGCCTACCTGCAATTTTCCAACCGACGGCGACGGCGACGACGACAACGACGAGTATTCGTTTTTATTCGTCCGCGTAATTTTGTTAATTAATTAACTAACTGCTTCGCTTTGGTGGGCGAGAGGCAGACCCTTGAAGCTTGAAAGATAGTCGGAGATAGAAGGACAAGAGAGGAGAAAGAAATGGAAAGAAGGGAGGGGAGAAGGTGGAAAAAGCGACGAAGAAACAGGGAGAAATTCACTTAACTTTTTCGTGGCCGTTTAACGAGGTCAACGGGTTAAACAACCTTTCTGGATGTCTATGCTCTAGATTGCTTTTTGCTTCCGAGTACTTTTAGTAATATCCTATCTCGTACCTATCTCGACCATCCGCTGGCCAGACGAGTGCCGACTACGTTTGAAAATATCAGTAGCCAGTTTTAAGTAACGGACTTCGATTCGAGCGAGATGAAATATGAAGGAAATGGCGAGGATCCGTTACCTCCAAGTCTTCTCGATTTCTTGTCTTGGCTCTTGGCCGATTCCTTTCCCCGGTCGACACCGATGGAGTCGCTTCCAGAAACAATTACGTTTCATAAAGAGTCGGAACGTTTCTTTTTAAAAATCACATCGACTTTCAATGTAAAACGTTAATTGGCTTTATTTTAAAGGGGACAAGAAAAAGTTTCCTCGCGATGAATCTCGTTCGGCGAAAGGAGAGTCCGGATGGAAAATTACGAATGCTTGGCTTCCTTTGGTAACGCTATAAAGCGTCAGACACGCCGGGCATGCTGTAAAAGAGGTTCAGTTAATTTAAGGAAAACTCCGTTCCAAGAAATGTTTGACCCGTTGAATACCTCTTTTTTTTATCGCGTTTCTTCTTTTTTTGCTTGGTCGCGCAAAGTAAGAGCCCAACCACTACTAACTAACTTGCCTTTTACACCAGATGCTATAAAGCCGACTAATACGATCTCCAGCTGTTTCAACTAGTTTCGCATATTGTACGAAAGCTCCATCATCGCGTTTTCACGTTTAAAGCAGACACGTTAAATTCATGGTACGAAACGAGTCTCGCACAAATTCGCTTTTTGAAAACAGCTTCTATTCTTCCAAACGATGTAGTATCTTCCTTCGTACAGCACTATAGTATATAGAAGTCGTTGCGCGTCTCTTCGAATAAATTTTTCGATATATTATTAAAAATAGGAAAGCAATTTTATCGCATTTTGTACAATTTCGAAATAGTTTAGGCGTTTTCCGTGTAAATAGCGTATCTCGGTAATCGAAAGAAAGTGAAAATCTGACACAGAACGCGACGAATAAGTTTCCACTACAGTTCCGACATTTTCCTTCTCTTCCGCATCATTATCTATCGCGTTTTATCACGTACGATCTTTGCATTATCGTGAATATTTGAGAAACTGTCTCGATGTGCTTGCACAGTGGCTGCTGATACTTGCTTAATTGTCAATACAGATCGCAAACGATAGTTGCATTTGAATCGAATAACTCGTAATAAACTATTCCATCTAGCGAGTTCAGCTTCTATCGTAATATTCGAGCGCGCCAATAAACTCGTTTCATATACGTTAGCTTTTCCGAAACTAGACTAGAAAGTATCGTTGATTTTTGTTCATCGAACGATTAATTCCACTTGACGTACGTCATATTTTACATTTGCACGTCGGTTTCATTTGGTAGATTATAGTAAGAGGGAAAGATATCGAAGGGTATTCGTCCGATCGGGTCGTGTTCCATGAAATTCAAACGAATGTATTTAGAAAGGTCGGCAGTCTAACCTGCAAACGGCGTTACATTCTTCTGGACGAGAGGAATAGGTTATCGTGGCTAAGGGATGAGACATCGTAAAGGGGCGGAGAAGCTAGGTTGGAAGCTAGGAATAATCGCGCCGTTTATAAGCCGCGCCGGTGCATCCCTCGGTCTTCCGGTTATGCATTAAGATGACGGATAACGGTTGCAACTATGCCGGAAATCTGGCAGCATCACGATCTACAGATAACAACGCCTCTCTGGTATCATTTCGTCCATATATACATATAGGTGCAATACGTGGTGAAAATGTTAGCGATTTCAATTAAACATCGATCACAGTCGCCTCTAATCGATAACGCAAATTAAAAACTAAAGTATTGGAAATATGATAACATTTTAACTAGTTAACATCGCGTTAACCGTATTTAAACTTTAAATCGTACATTCCCATATCCACAATATTAATATTTATGGATTTTCATAAACGATCGCTGTACATCATCTTCGGAACGAAACAAATAATAGCGCGGACCTAAAATTCTCTTCTTCGTTTTATAAAGGATGTCAAGTTGCATCGACCGACGTATTAAAAAATATATTATTCCATTAAAAAAAGACAAAGAGCGATTTTTACGTGCTCCCTTACAGAAAAACTAACAACATCGAAATATGACTCCAGCCCCTCCTCCCCGCCCTCGAGCCATTCAACTTTTATTCGACTAGAACATTTGCCGACAGAATCAACGGTATCGAAAGTATTTCAACTGAAATTATAATATTTCGACTCTTTGGTGACTCGCTATTTGGAGAACGACGATATACATATTCGTGTGACAGGGTGTCATTTTTTACAAATTATTTTATCGTAATTTCTCTATTCGGGAAATAATTGCTTTTAAATGTTCTCGGTGTCAATGGTGCGTGATTTTTTAACTTTTCACTCTTCGATGCAGCAGAATACGTTTCAGATTGGATTCTACTTACATTTTTCTCCCCAATCACGTGAAAATGCATTCACACAGTGGTTCGAGCGCAATTCATGCGTTTGAAATGGAAAAAATTTTTATTTCATCTAACGAAAGAGCTTCGATGCATACAGACCAAACTACTCTTTTTCTCTAACACTAGGTTCCCGAATGGTTCGCTCATAAGCAGTCATTTATCGACGAAACACGGTGTACGATGGAACCTCGTAGCAGGCTGTGTAATCGTCCTTCTCCAAATAGTCTTCAAATTATTCGAAATATATCGAAGAACGATTTGGAAATCGATTTCGGTGTTATTCGTTTTTGCATTCGAATAAGTTATTTCATACTACGTCGGATTTAGAAAATTCGAACGTCGTAATTGTCTCAAATAAATGTGAATTCTGTAAATCAAAAAGCAGAAGAAGCTGCTGTGTCCAAATAAACTTTAACGCATCTTGTTTCCTTGTAGGTGTACGTTCGCAAGCAAGCACGATTTCGTTCTCTATTTTTATCTGAAATTTAAAAACTATGTCCGTTTAAAGTCGCGTCCGTGTGAAAATTGGAAAATATCGGCACACGTTCAATCGTAATCCGACATTTTCAATTTCGAAACATTTATTAACATGGTAAATGTCGTCAGAGATTCCGCTCCAATAACGTTTGCATAGCGTATAAATGTATTTATCGAACTGTTTCTTCCAACAATTTATTTTTGCTTTCCTTTTGAATTGTAGAAATTTAAACTAACGAATACCAAATCAAAACCTAGTACGTATACCTACAGATTTAACGACTATCTAGGTAAGAAACACACGATAAGTCTCCTTTCCCGTCTTTTGTAGAAGAACAATTTCAAAATTCCATAGGTCGTCGATCAGTCGCATACCGAAACTGTCTTTGCATTTGACATTATTATTAAATATGTGTTTTGAACATTACAAGTAACTAATATTAACTAATATCAAGTAAAGATTTATATCTATATCTTTGAATCTATCCATCGCTTATTTTCTTCTTCGACTATTTCGTATTAAATTCACTTCGTTTCAGCCACCAAGTGACAGAAAAACCAACGTCGGAAATCAACGAAAATCAACGAAAATCATATTTTTCCCAATTCTTTATACTACTATATAATGACAGCGGAAATATCATCCGTCGACAATGAAAACTCTACAATTCGATTACTCTTTTGTCAAATCGAAAAAACATTTCACTCGATAAATCGTTTCCATGCCATTTTGTACTGAAAATGTTTATTACGTGGGAAAACAAAATGTACGAAATACGATAATTGGCGTGTTTACTTCATCGTACGCGATCAAACATCGTGTGACGTGTACTCTCGTACGCTAAGAGTTGCTCTGTTTGTTATTGTTATCGTCATTCCGGAAACTCTCTAATTCGCCTTCGTACAGCAAGGTCTTCTTTCGACAACAGAGTCTGCAGCTGTGCTTCTCTTAGAAAATAGGTGGTTAACGATTACAGGCTTGCGAAATTTTTATCTCGATCGGTACATGACTAAAAATTCGATGAAATTGAATCTGATATTCTCCTATTTATACACCCGTTATTTTCAAGCGTTTGATATACGGAAAATCAGAGAAAAGAATACGATAGGTGTATAAATATGTACACAGAGGCAGGATAACTCAGAAATACAACGATTGTTAAATGAAAATCGAAAACGCAATTAAAATGAAAGTCGGTTATTTCGTTAGTGCGCCGTTTCCATCAAATACGGACGCTATAATCGAAATCGGGAAATATGCGTTCAAGTTGACCGGAAACTATTTTATACGGTTATCCGGTTTAACAGTTTGTGCGTTTAATCCAGCAGAGGCGGAGGAGTGTCATTATATAACGGCACGATAGGATCGAGCTAGAGAAATGATTGAATTGAGTGAGAGGGTCTCGGATTAACAGATGCATCACTGCTTACAGAGAGCCATGATTAATCCGTGGCCCGAAAACCAATGAATCGAATGGCCTTCAGGGTGAGCTAGAACGAAGACGATGTTTGCAAATAGGGATTGATTTGGGGCAATCTGATGCGTCGTAAACCGACGATAGAATCTACGGTACAAATCTAGTTCTCAATCGATTACAATCGAATTAACCAAACATCGAAAAAAAATCCGCACACTACCACCGTTGCACAAACGTTACGCACAATTGTAAAAGGAAATGTGACTCCTTCTGACAATTTGACCGCATATACGGTAGTGATTCGACCGAATAAAAATAGAAAAACAAGCCAATTGTATTTGGGAATTTAAATTGAAACTTTAATTTTCAATAATTGAAAATTTATTCCCTACTGAAACGTTCGTTTTCGCGAAATTGTCGCTATCGAGTTGGTTGAATTTCAAGCAAAGTATCTTAAATATCAAATTCCTTTCGATCGCAAACGCACGCACAACTTTTAAATATAGCCTCGATTATTTTACCAAAGCTTTTCAACTTATTTTCTTTCCGCTCGATTCGTAACCAAAATATCAGAGAAAAATAACTATGACACTTACAAAGTGATACATCACTTTTTTACCGTTAGATTACGGTTATAAATATCGATTCTCCCATTAGACTGATTTTTAATCGTTTCGCTCGATATATTTCCATTGACCACAACTATAAATTTTCCACCAGTTTAAACGTCGTTTTAATGGTAAAATTTCTTCAAGGTTAATCCAGGTTAAAGCAGGTTACACGAGAAACAATTAAAAACATAAAAAAACACTCGCTCTTTAGACTTTATTAGAAAAATAAAATAATGGAAACGATATAAGAACGATAAATAGCGGTAAATCAACTAAATTCTTGTTTAATCTCTAAATCCTCCGATGTATTGCGATAACGGTCAAGCGTTTCGTGTAGATCGTTTCAGTTTCATCATTTACGTCGCATATAACAATAAATGTAAATAGGATAAAACTTTAAAACGAGTTACAGATAACTACCATGAATCCAACAATCGTCGAATACTCGTCCATAGGTTATTTATCTTTGTATTAATCGCTGCCAAAAATCACGCAAAACCAACTGAAATAACTTAAAAAGTATCATAGCTAAATATGCTGAATAGATAATGGATACCCTACGAATAAATACAGATAAATATAAGTAAATATTAAAAACATAAATTAGAAAAATCAGTACTTGAGAGGGTTCCGAAGAGAGAGAGAATAACAAAAAATTGCTTCTATCCGCTTGATAGTCATGATCGGAAGAAAGCATCGTTGGAGCGAACGGAATCCGTTGGAAAGTCTCGGGACGAAACAACTTGGAACGGCGAACGATTAGCAAACGATAAGCAAACGACGACCAAGGAACCAACTTCTACGGAATAGAATCGCTGAACGTTCCTGAATTAAGCAAGATCGTAGTTAACGCTCTCTGTTCGCCGAACGTGCGGATCCACAGACAGCCCTACGCTTGGCAATTAAAATTCAAAGCACGACGATACCTCTCTGGCGGAAACGTAAACCCTGGCAGAACCTATGACCAACCGGTTGCCCGTTATACCTCGCAGTAGGAACAAAGTCTCCTTGGTCTGGCAATACCGGTACTTACTCCGCCATAATACATACACGTACCCGAAGCATCGAAGAAAACACTGCTTGTTATCCAACGCGTCTCCACTCTCGGAGCTCGTTGATTCAAGATCGCTTTGAAACAATTTCCGTTTTGCAAAATCGATTCGGTTACGGTAAAAACGGCAGAAAGGTCCCGTCGAGCCGAAGATTAACTTAAATTTTTCACCCGGTTTGAAAGACAATTAACGGATCAAGCGTGACGCCGATCACCAGAACACTTTCTATTTCTATCTCCGTTCGTATGTAAATATGAAACATTCGAAGAAAAACGAAGTAAAGATCTTAGATTAGATCTCTACGTATAAACAATTTATACGTTCAATATCCTAATAAAGATCTCGTCGATTATATAAGAAAAAATGTTCCTTCACTTTGTATTTGTCGTACAGTTTACTTATCGTTACTACTTAAATATTATTGGATCTACCGTGTATTTCGGATCGATTAACTATTTCTGTATAATCTACTAGGGCAGACTGAATAATTATTATCTTTTGAATATATTATTCGATCAAGTAGCAAGTTTGTTATTCCTTATAAAAGGAAGAACACTTGCAAATAGATCTTAATAGAATGTTTCAATGTGTCATTCTGTATAATCAACTGGTGGTACATGTATCTGTCTTTCTTCGCGAGATTCATTCTCCGAGAAAACCGAACGGGTATCTATAGTTGGCGTAGAATTGTGTAAATTTTTACTTCAACGTGAAACATGGATTCTCAGAAGTACGAGCATCAACAGTGAGGTCGAAACTTTCTCGCGTTTTGAACTATTTCATCGAGAAATGAGAAAAAATGTATCAATAATATGGTCGTTAACGGGATGTTAAGACATAAACTATGCAAACTGCTAGAATGTAACCGGGATGCCGGCTAGTCGGTTGCTAACGAACTCGAAAGTTCTCCGCAGCGAGTTTCTTTGGGACGAGTAAGCTCCATCGGACTAACGCGAGTTTTACGTAACGTCGAGAGGTTCGCCTCGTGAACGCGTAATTCAACTCGCTAATTTCCAAGCGATTGAGGCGCAGCCAGGCGAAACAAAAAAATTACCGAGAATTCGTTGAACGCTTTGACGTGCCACGCGATAAACGGAAGATTAATACCGTAATCGTGACACGCTCCACTGGCGGCCAGAAAAGTAAATATTTGAAACGTCTAATACTCGCAGAATATCGCCTTTACCCGTCGCTGTAAAAGTCGTCCTGGCGAATATCGAGCGAAAGATACTTGGAACCTCAGTGTCACGATTCGCTTAGTGTAATTAAAACTCGTGTAATAATTGACGGAAACTTGGGAAATCTCGCATTCTGCGTTTTTGCGAAGCGATCGCGTCCCATAGGAATAGAAATTTTTGAAAGTATTCGAGTAACCGGTAGTTAACTGGATCGGGACAAATCTAGCGTTGAAAACGACTTTTACAGAAATTATTTATAATCTTTCTTTCGATTAAACGACGATAAGAAAGAAGAAAAAAGAGAGGAAAGAAGGAAGAGGGAACTAACGAGTCAATGTGCGACGAACTTTTCCAGAGTGCAGCTGCTATAAAGACAAAGAAGAACGTCCTGAGCAATTTTACCCAACAAAAAGTATAGCGTACACATTGCTCGGAACAATTAGGGGATCGCTGTTGTGCAAGTACGTATGATTCGTACGATATCGTAATAAAAATCGCTTCTAGAGCAATTAGATTTTTAGATAATTATTTAAAAAATGTAAAGTGTTTAAGCGACAAGGAAAATGATCCTGAAATAGTTCTACTGGAATAGTTCTAGTCGAATAAAAATACCACGTATAAATTTAAAACGTTTAAAACTTCGAATCTACCAGCTAAATCGTTGCTTTCCTTCTATCGTTCAATTTCTATCCCTTTTCTACCTTTTTACTCCCTTTTCGCAAAAAGGCAAATTAAGGGAAGAGGAAGAAACGACGAAAATCGTTTCGCTTTGTTCGTTCGTCGTCGTACAGCGTGGTTCGCCAAACCGTAGTTATCGTAGAAATACAGAAAAAGGATATATTCTGTAGTATTCTGTAGTAGCGGTAATTACGAATACAATGGAATTTTGTTTCGAGTCTCGTGGGACAAATATGCATTTAGATCGAACATTAGCGGAGAAATCAGCTGATCCTTATCCTTTCTAGAATGGCGTATAAGCGGAATAACGCGAATATTTATCGAAGAGGTGTTTATCGAAAGCGAATAAAGAAAGAAGCGTATAAAGTAGGTAAAAGATCGAATAGTTTCACTTTCTTTCTGCTATGCTAATGACAATATCATTCGTTTTACAGCGTTTAATAACAATATTTGTATTAAAAACGGCGTGGCAATAATAGGACAACGTTCCGAGAAATCTTTATCGTCTTCCGTTTGATTATTTAATTCGTTCTTTCCTTCTTCTTCTATTTTTCTTTTTACCCTGAGTTTTTAGGAGATGAAGATGCGTGTGCGCATCGCGGCATAAAATGTATGAGACCGTACAAGTTATTTTTACGTTATTTATTTGCAACGAAAACCCGTAACAAGATTAAATACTTAACAGTCATTCTATGGCTGCGTACTAAGGTA
This sequence comes from Bombus vancouverensis nearcticus, assembly GCF_051014615.1. Lineage (NCBI taxonomy): Eukaryota > Metazoa > Arthropoda > Insecta > Hymenoptera > Apidae > Bombus > Bombus vancouverensis. The sequence continues at coordinate 292,975 of NC_134920.1, forward strand.
TGATATAATACGATATGATATATGATATCGGTTGCACGAACTCGTTATTCTTATATTTTAGTACGCTATTCGTCAGCAGTAATTATTTGTTCGGCAATAATTATACAGATAGTGGAGAACACTTCGACGATTTCAATAACTTTGAACATATCGTCGCTAACACTCCGAACAACTTTTACCTATACGCGTTACAATGGTGCGGCTGTAATTTCCAAGATAATACGCATCGAGTATAACCGTAACCTAAAGCCTCGAGCCTCGTCCACGCCGACGGACATTGTCAGCAGACAGTCTACGTATATTGTTGTACGCCGACAGTCGATAGACAACGTACGCAGGTTATCTGAAAACAATGTCGTTTAGTCTAGTATATACTCGTGGAAGTGCGCCGTGATGCCACGAGAAATAAATCTAGAAGACAGTCTTAAGATAAATCTGGAAGAGGATTTAGGAATTTTGTAAGGATGGTGAAAAGTGATTTTGAAATTTTATTAGAAAAAATTGACCCAAAAATGAAAAGAAACGTGAGAATCGTTGCCGAAAGGAAAGAAAGGTCGGCAAAAGAAGAGAAAATCACAGCAAAAGCAATCTGTCAGCATAAAAACGATTAAAGATTAAATCGAACTGCGTGTGTTGTCCGATCGCTACGTTCTTCCCCAGACGTTGTCTCTTATTTTCCATCCTTGGATGTCTTTCCATTAACTGCGGATATACGTCTACGGACAATTTTCCGTCAGCACAGAATTAGGTTTTCATCCGCGGAGTGTGGAATCGGATTTTGTCTCGCGTTGTCTACAGATTTTCCACGAAAGACAAATGCGCACTGTCTGTGACACGTGTCTGCGAACGATCGATGGTCAGTGACAATAAGTAATAAATAATCGTCCGTTGAAATGATTTGGCGATCTTGCCAAGTGTATGCTTCCGATGAATATTTTATAACTTGTATAATATATATTTTCAGATTCGTTTCAAACTTTGCCAATATAATCAAGACGATCGTGTCTCGTTACGGTACCGATAAGATTTCACGATGTTTCGTGTACGTAACGAGTTTCTATCCACTGAACGCGTTTGCCATGTGTTAGGTAATTATACTGCACTTTGTTCTCGTCCGAGTTAACCCGGAGTAACTTGTTCGCGATAAATTTATCGAGAACGCGATGAATAAAGGAAATAAAAAGGGCATTGTTACAGGCGATGAGTAAACTCGCAGCTAGCATCTTCTAGTGCGTTACACACGAGAGCGTTATAAAGCTACCTATGGAAAACCTGGCGTTTTTGTTCCTTGGGGCGGAGCACTGTATGAAAATGCATATAAAGCTAAGCAATTACGTAAAATATAGAATTTAGAAAAATTTAGTAAAATCAAAATACGTAAATGTCGTTACACTGATATATGTATATACGTGCTTACATACAAATAATAGTAAATAACGTAGACGGTACGAACGGTTAAACGACATTTCTACGTTGGCAGAGATATTTAGCGGTACGTAGTAAATACGAACTAAATAAGCAACCTGATGTAAAATTTTTAAACTAGGAGGCTGAAAAATAACTCTAATATGATAATCTCATCAAGAGACGTATATGTACTTGTCTGCGTATTTTATTACATGAAATAAAAGCGAGTTAATTAAACTCTCCAGAATGGGGCAAATTTTTCTTCTGAACAAGGATGCAGTTTAATACCAAATAAAGAGATAAAATAATATTATATCGTTGCGACCACTTAACGAATACGGTGTAAAACGCCAATGCCTACAGACACATACCTGTACGCGCATCGCGACGGAAGATTATTAATTTAATCAAGACGAACGCGCTTCAACTATATCTCTCTCTCGTCGATCTAATACCAGTAACAATAGTATACTCACAATTTTATCGATCTTTGCGATTTAACCCTGTCTTTTGTACTGGTTCTTCGTTGTACAAGCTACGGCCTAGCTGCATGTACAGCGACAAAACCGATCGACACCACACTACGCCACAACAAACAAACCGTGATCTATGGCCGCGTCCTAAAGCAACTTCGTATTTCTTGCTCGTCCAGAATGCATACTTTCGTAATAGAAGTCATAGCTCGTCGACTTCTAAGGTACAAAAGTGGCGTACGATGATCGCAAAAACTATCAGGCCCTACATTTCATTTTTATAGGACAAAATTTTTGTTTCTAATGTCATACGCTGTTAAATTACAATCTGTTATCGGGAATAACGATAAATAATAATGATAAAAAATGGTACACTAAAGTGATAATAAATTTAATACAAAACTCGAAGCAGCTTGCTTATTGTCTCGTCGCGTGTTGGAGCCTGGTGACCGTTTCGTCATTTCGTTCGGTTCGATCGAAAATTACTTGCTCTCTGTTCTTTCTATTCAAAGAAACGAAGCAATTACGCGACGTAAAGTTAAGGGGAGAGGGGACATAAAGATGATGTAAAATAACAAAAACATTAAATACACGACGGTAGTGCTTTACTATCTCGTTTACCGAGATAACATTTTTTACGACTTTCCTTCTACGTGTAGCAGTTAAGCCGTAGATCCAAGACCGTGCACATTACCGCACATAAGACGGTACAAACTGGACAGAATATTGGCTCGTACGATGCACTTGAATCACTTTCTTACTTACTTGGATTTTTAGTGTGCATTCCTGGGAACGTTTCATCATCGATCGTAAATGTGATTACCGACAATCGCAAAGACCAGGAAATGTATCTTGTGTTAAAAGTAAAGTATTCGCAACTACGGATCGAATTAAATACAGAAACACCGTAAAAGATACGTTTTAACAGATTTCCGAACAAAGAGTAAACCAACGGGAAATTTTTTTAAAGTAAAACGCGAATGTCTCGAGGGAAGAAAAATTACTTTGCTCGATATAGGTACATTGTTTTATGCATAATAACGCATAGTAAGACGGTAATAATAAAAGAGCTTTTGCTTATACGTTCTTTTTGAATATATTTTAAATATATCTACATCTGTTTAAGCGTAAGGTAAATTTTTATACGGTAAATATGCTTCTACGTAAATTTTGTAATTTTCTTTATTTTTCCTTTTTTCCTCTCTTTTAATTTTACCAAACAGTTCGAAAAGATTCGAAAAGGCTTATGCTAAAATTGACGGGAGTTTATAAACCAATATCGTTGCTATCGTACTCGATATTCTATCGTACACTTAGCTTAAAAACAGTCTGCAAAGTTAAAGATAGAATACGGCGTCTTCTATAAATCTTAAAAATTGATCTTCTTCGAGACAACGGTTCGCGCAGAAAATTTTTGCCTCTCTGCCTCTTTTATTTAGCTTTCGGAGAAGAATTACCTTCATTTATTGTGTACTACGTACGTTGGAATATCTAGCGTGCTGCACGCATAAAATATATTTGATTTGAACCACGTCCCGAGAAATGAATTTCAAAGTAAACGTTCGTTCATCATTTGGTACGGAGATCTTCAGCCGCGAATAATAAATTTGTTTGAAACGTAGTCCTCTAGAATTCTACGTTTCAGTATGCTAGTATTTATGTAACGGACCAAGTTCGATCTCTATTCCTTCGTGTACAATTGGAGCGAGAGAATGGGAAGGAAACTTTGGTGCCGAATCTACCAGCAGATGGCGAATCTAAATGGAGATTCTAACGAAGCTGTACATTTTATCGGTAATTTTTCCAATTCCCGAATAGTTATCGAACCTAGACGAATTTAACGGTAGTAAAATTACGACAACTATGATAATTACGATATAAAGATAGAAATAAGATATAAATTCTGTAACCACGTTTTAATAAATTCATCGATCTAACGAAATTCATCGATAAAACGTTAAATTTCGCTGCTTTTATTCGGCGACCTACTTAGCGATCACAATTTTATAATATACGTTTAATCAGCTTATATTCTAAATGCCTTACGATTTCGACGGCGATTCGCGCAACGTAAATGTCGTGCGTTCGGATCATGAATCGGTACATCGTCTCTATTTGATCTTCATCGTTTTGTGCATAACTGGAACGGGAATACGTAAAGGAACCTTTGACTCGGGGTTTGTTGAAGAGGCAAAGGATAAGCGGTGACGAGGATTACCAACGCCACACTTGTATGACATTTCGTACTGACATTTCGGGAGATTCCCCCGGGATCGTGGTTAATGCTCTGCCAGCCGTAGATTACTTTGAAGACCATAATTAACTTAATATGCTCGTCATTATGACAAGTTACAGTGGATCTCGCGTATTATCCATTCTGATTAATTGCACGACAAACATTTCGAATGCCACCACTCTTCCTTTTACTGCTCTTCAAATTTTCATTCGTGTTTTACGATCTCTAGTGATTCTGTTTATGCGATCGAACTGATCGTGCGTAACGTAAGAGATACTACGTTTATCACAGACATAGCGAACATATCGACATTATAACATATCAACGCGTGAAATACGAAATAATTCTAGAAACTGTAAATTTCATGGAAAATCGATTCTTTCCGAAGCAACGTCCGTTCGAATTATTTTCCTTGTATCGTTGCACGAGTGAACCAATAACGCTTCGTTCGATGAATTGTCATAAAATCTTAACATAATCTTAACATGGCGAAAATAAGCGTTGTCTCGATCTTTCTTACTCGACTATAAAATTCAAAGTTGTTACATTTTAATTGTACGACGATGGTCCTATCGTTTCAATTGTTTCAAATTATTCCCGATTACTCTGAATCGTATTTTAATATTCCTACCATATTTACAATCCTTTCCATCGAAGTATATAGATCTGTTTATTTAGAATATACTATTGGAGAGATCTAATGATTGATTTAAATTACAACGTATAGTTCTCAAAGTACGCGAAATTACACGTAGGTTAGAACGGATACTTCCTTCTTCGCCTTTTCCTTACCGGCAGAAATTTTATTCTATCATCAGCGTTATTTTGACCATTATCGATTCCATGAACTAAAGTCAATTCAACCGATAGAGACCGTACAGATTAAAAACACGTATTTTAATCTCCGCAGGATCTAAGGAAGAGAAATTTCATATTTTCTTCCCCCCTTTTCCCTCCGTTTTCCTTTTAATATTTGAAAATGTAACCAAGCAATACGAAGCATTTACCTGTCGTTAATGAAGTTACGGCAGCGGCAAGTTTCAAAGTAGCTCGGTATAGTTATCGAACAACTTAAGAGTGGTTCCCGTGAACGCGAATCGACCCTGGAAAAGTTGAGGGCGGGAAGGCTGGGACAGCTCGCTCGGCGGTTAGGGTTTTGCTAACTTTATTTCAATACAGACGGAACGAAGTGAAACGTTTACTAGTCTGATGAAAGCTTCGATTCAAAATTCGTTTCTGCCACTCAAACTGCTGTTTCGATGCACAGGATGTTTCATTCTTAAACGTCAACTCGATTTTCTTACTCATATCGAACGGACATGTAAACGAATAGCTCGCACTCGAAACGTTACTCGAGAATACGAAAGGAACAAATCGTCGTACAGCGAAAATTACGACGCGATAAGAATAATGACTATGACAGTATATAGCGATATGCAGCGCGATATACGTACATTGAGTTACAAAATTATTTGCGCAGAATTATTTTCGAAGATATATTAGAAATTGTTTAAGTAACAAAACGACACAAAGGACTTTTTAATAGTTGTTATTTAGAAAGAGATAATTAAGATTCCGAACAAACCGAATCGTAAAGGAAACCTGCATAGATATCATAAAGAAAACGATGATTTGTACTTACGAAGCAACGAATTACACTAAAACTATGCTGGAGTTACAAAGCGAAAAGGCTGTTCTATCGAATATTAATTTTGCTAGAACGATACCTTTTGTAAAATCCTGAATTTGCGAATAATTTTCTAGTTCACTGTACGATAATAATCTCTCTAAAGTCGCTTCGAGATTGAAATTATTTTATCAACTTTTACTGTTTTACAACGAAACAATTAGTTATTGGAAGTATCGTTTTTCATTTACCGAAGTAGTCGTAGAAGGTTCGAATCCTTACGAGAAGTAACGAGACGCAGTGTACAGGGCGGTTGGTAACTGATGGTACAAGCGGAAAGGGGGTGATTCTACGCGAAAACTCGAGGTGCCTTTAAGGTTACTCACGGTAACGTACGTCACATTCTCGATCTATATTTTATATTTCTCATTCCCTGGTACACGAATTTGTCGAATTCCCTTCGAACAAAAGATACGACTCGCGTTGAAGCGATCGAAGCCACAGTTCTAAAACTAGTCGGCCACGTTTTCAAAAAATTAGTTTTACTGGTCGAAGCTAGTTTGATGATGTTGGAGGGTTAAGGGAAAGGGCATAATCACGAAGGCGCAGAAATTCGAAGCTGTGATCTGGCCGTCGATCGAAGTTGGCCCTTGTCTTCCACCGCTGTTACTTATCTATCGACGGCCAAGTGACCAATCAAGAAGTTCGAACGAGAAACGGAAATTGAGAAGTGGAAATTGAGGCGAATGTCTCGCGATCTGTGTTCCGGACGCCGAGAAAGCTCGAAAGACTCGCGGAGTGGAAGTCGTCGGCTACGGCACGCTTCTGTGTCCCGTGGAAATGAGTAGTTGAAATGGTAAACGATGTAACTGGCAGAATTAAAGATCTTCGATACGAACGAACGGCGCATCTCGGTTAATTTTAGTGCCTACACAGTCGATCATTGACATTGTATTACAGCGCTCGTTATTCGCTACGTTTACCACGAATCTATAACAAATTTTATTCTACCTAGTATCTTACGTTGCGAACCTGTACGGAGGCTGTCCCGGGGTATAACAATCACGCATTGCCCCTATATTTCATCGGTGTAATAAGCCAAGAAATGGTCGAGTGTTAACGATATTTATTTCCCAATGCTTGACAGATGTTACGTATCGTATTATATTATAGAGAAAATTATTTTATATTTAATTATTTTACAAATGTAACGATGTAAACGAAAATTACGAAAAATCCGTGAGATCATTCGTGAACAGAATTCTTATTTCACTGCCACGATGTAATCGAGAATATTATAAGCTTCGGTATTTGTGTGTCTTCTATGGTAAACAAATAAACTCCGCAAATCATACAGTTCAATTAACTTTTATGACACGGTGATTCGATAAATAGAATATGAAGGAATTTGAAGGATCGCAATTGTCCGTGACGATATTAAAAATACGAATCTCTATAGGTTAAGGATTAATGTTTCTCTCAAGGATTAATTAAGTGCAAAATCGAATTTATGCAACCATGGCATCTACACGTATTGAATATCTGTATTAAAACAGATTTTAGACAATGTCTAAGTTATAATCTGGTAACGAAGGTACGTCATTCTCTTAAAGTTGCAAACGTCACGAAAGTTCAGAAACTTGTCCTGTATGTCCCAACTATGTTCTGACAGAGAATTTTCTCTTTTTATTCTTTCTTCTTCGTCGTACGTACGTTGTACGATTGTAAAATTAATTTCGAGCAGCGTTCACCTTACAATATATTTACTTGTATGAAAATTCGTATAATAAGCGAATTGAACACTGGTGGAAGCGTATTATCGAAACCGCTGCTATTGCTAGAACTATAATAGAGAACTGGGATTAAAGCGGTATCATAAACATATGGACGAGAGAATATTATCACATAAATTCGATAAAATAACTTTTAATAACGCATTAATTTCACCAGCGGCACCTGTACGTTTCTAGTAATAGTAAGAAATATTAAATAACTCGGTGTTACAACCTGTCCTCGAACGAGTAATCTCAAAACTGTACCGTTGTACTGTATCGTTACTCGTTTGTTTATTTACGCGTCGAGATACCGCGCTTCGACAAGGTCGAACAGGACATCGTTCGTCAAACGTACCACGCCACGTTGTAGAAGCGAAAACACGGAGCGAAAGATCCGTCCGATTAGTGGAGGCTGATTCATCTCGAACGGTGCCCTCACGGAAGCGCAAGTTGACGGAAAGTATACAGAGATCCAAGACAGGTGGAACTAGTCCAGGACTCTTGGATGCAGATATCAAACCTCTCCGCCTGTAAATCTGCCAGAGACCGGTGTGAAACGGTGGGTGGCTGGATTAGGAGGTAGAGGTCGAGGACTGGTCGACCACCTAGTCGGAAGCGCGGCATGAACTATTGCATTTGATATCCAGGCCGATGAATGGAAACGGTGAAGCCATATCCACGCTTGGCGCCATCTCTGGCCACGATGTACGCGAATGTAGGTATAATACCCCTGCATGCTTCCGCCAAGTATGATAACCAAGTATTTACGGCTTCTCTTGCGAATTTCTGTAATTTACGGAGACAACCGTCCTCCACCGTCCTCCACCGTCTACAACTATGCGTCATTGTTATTTTTAATGCTCGCCACTTGCTGCAGCCTCTTTCCAACGCGGGCTTCGCCCCTGCAAATAACGCACACACTGTTGAAGTCGAGCGACGAGAAACCGAATGTTTGTTTCGCTAGTTTAATAGCTCTTCGTCCAGGTATGCTATCGCGCAAAACAGATTTTCGCCATATGCGCGACAACTATCGGATATCTTGAACCTTTAATGCTTGTTACTATAAAAATTTTACGTATATATCGAGAATGACAGGTTTTATGAATGACAAATTCACTCTCAAAATGAAACGACACTTCGAATACATCGATATTTCAATTTTACATCGACGAGTCAAGAAACGAATTAAGCGAATGACACGTGTTATTACAAGCGTTATCAAGTAAATGTACATAAATCGAACGAAATAGGAGCCCTGTATCGAAGCGTTAAATATTTCATGTAGAAGCACAAAATGTCGACACAACGGGTGGAGATGTATTATTTAAGATACAGTAGAGAGGATGGCATATACATGTAACGCTTTTAAGAAAAAATTGGCATTAACGTTTGCGTAAGAAACGATTTGCATCGTTCGGTGATCCTTATATTCGGTTTATCTTTGAAGATACGTAACAATTTTTTAAGGTTTTAAATAGGTTTTATTTCCAATAGGTTTAATAAAAAGTAATTCTTAAACGATAATTTCGTAAATGAATATTTCAAGTACTTCACGTAGAATCATAATAAACGAACATACCGAGGAAAAGCATCAGAGATACGATAGAATTTCATTTATCTAATCTCTATTTATTAGGAAATTCTAATTAATGCTTGATTAACTGCGCTTCTGCCAATTGAATCTACTTATCTGAACGCAAACTCCTATTATACGAACGAGAAATTCTAGTCGGCACGAAGAATTAGCGAACTATTATATAAACTTTGGTTATAGAAATAAAATTTGCTCTTCGACGGATATAAACAAATGAAATGAAAAATTAAAATCGATTTGCTTTGTTCGCCTTGTTTGCTTTGTTCGCCTTGTTTGCTTTGTTCGCCTTGTTTGCTTCGTTCGATCGATGAAACTTTCAACACGTATTTAAAGATATTCGGGATAAAGTATTCGCGCAATATTCGACACGAAATAGTCTATTTGAACGTTTAGTATCATTCGTCACGTTTAAGATTACCGTTGCGAATCTCGCACATTTATCCAATGCTAAAAGGAAATGTTTCATTTATTAAAAATCTTATTATTATTAGACGTTATTAGCGATTTATTCGAAGCTAACTTGAAACTATCGATTCTTTTTAATAAAGTTACTTGCGTCCCGACATGAATATCACCCACTTTTTATTAATTCGTTGTGTAATTAGATGTCGTTTCAGGATAAATGTTATCAATAAGCGTAACCTGTTTCATATATCCATATAATTAAAAATTTTTTAAAGTCAAGATATTTATTCGCTAAATCCTAATAAATGGAAAATTTATTAAATGGATCGCAAAATTTTTTATGGCTTTTTGTAATAATTCACACGATAAAAATTAATTTCGCATGAAAATTATTTAGCAATTAACGTACAATAAACGATGAGAACGTTCGATTAACAATGATCGTGTTGAACGATTTTGTTAAGTACTAGCAGAAATGATAATTGAACGATACTGTGTCCACTGAATGAAACAGATGGAACAAAACGTTTCAGTTAAAG